>NC_047088.1:109649703-109887203 GCF_902459505.1 Geotrypetes seraphini | reverse complement strand
TAGGCACGATCTCCCCTGCAGAAACCATGTTGGCTGGTTATCAAAAATTTGTTTCTTTCCAAGTGATCATCGATGTTTTCTTTTATCAGTGCTTCCGCCATTTTTCCCGGAACCGAGGTCAGACTCACCGGTCTGTAGTTTCCCGGGTCACCTCTTGATCCCTTTTTAAAGATGGCGTGATGTTGGCAGTCTTCCAATCCTCCGGGATCACGCCTGTTTCCAGGGATAGGTTGCATATTTGCTGCAGTAGTTCTGCTATCTCCTCCTTTAGTTCCTTCAGAACCCCTGGATGGATTCCGTCCGGACCTGGAGATTTGTCAATTTTTTAGTTTATCTATCTGCCTGCGCACATCTTCATAGGCTCACTTCCATGAATGTTAATTTTTCTGCTTGATTTCCAATGAAGAATTGCTCAGGTTCCGGTATGTTGGTTGTGTCTTCGTTCGTAAATACAGACGAAAAGAACATGTTCAGTCTTTCCGCGACTTCTTTCTCCTCCTTCACTACTCCCTTCCTGACTCCATCATTCAGCGGTCCCACCGCCTCCCTAGCTGGCTGTTTCCCTTTAACATATCTGAAGAACGGTTTGAAATTTCGAGCCTCCCTGGCTAACTTCTCTTCATACTCTCTTTTGGCTTTTCGAACCACATGGTGACATTGTTTTTGATACTTCCTGTGCTCTATCCAGTTCCCTTCAGTTTTGTCCTTTTTCCATCTCCTGAATGAATTTTTCTTATTACTTATCGCTTCCTTCACTATTTTAGTCATCCATATCGGGTCCTTTATTCGACTCTTTTTGCTCCCCTTTCTGAATCTGGGGATGTACAGATTTTGCGCCTCGCTCACCGTGTCCTTGAAAAAAGGCCAGGCATGTTCTACCATCCTCCATTTCTTGGAAGTGTTCCTAAGTTTCTTCCTTACCATTTCCTCATTGCTTCATAGTTTCCTTTTCTGAAGTTGAAAGTTGTTGCCATGGTTCTCTTTCCTTTTGTATTCCTGCTTCAACCTTGAACTTGATCATGTTATGGTCACTGTTTCCCACGGTCCCACTACTTCCACTTCCTTTGCAGGTCCCATTAACCCATTTAGGATTAGATCCAAAGTGGCATTTCCTCTCGTTGGTTCTCTAACAAGCTGCTCCATGAAGCAATCTTGTGTAGCCT
This sequence comes from Geotrypetes seraphini, assembly GCF_902459505.1. Taxonomy (NCBI): domain Eukaryota; kingdom Metazoa; phylum Chordata; class Amphibia; order Gymnophiona; family Dermophiidae; genus Geotrypetes; species Geotrypetes seraphini. The sequence goes on along the minus strand of NC_047088.1, from coordinate 109,886,040 downwards.
CCAGGAATTCTGTTTCCCTAGCGCATTTTGAGTTTCCAAGACTCCAGTCTATCCCGGGGTAGTTGAAGTCTCCCATAATAACTGTGCATACCGTTTTTTGCATTCTTGTTTCATCTCGGCTTCCATTTCTTTATCGATATCTCCGGTTTGCCCGGGTGGACGATAGTATAGGCCCATTTTTATTTCATGTCCCTTTCTACCTGGTATTTTAACCCATAGCGATTCCAGCTTGTTGGTCGTCTCCGCTGTGTCTATTCTTGTCGATTGTATGGTTTCTTTTATGTATAGGGCTATTCCACCTCCTTTCTGTCCTGACCTGTCCTGGCGATAGAGCTTAAATCCCGGCAGTGTTGTATCCCATTTGCTTTCCTCATTCCACCATGTTTCAGAGATTCCAATGATGTCTAAGTCTTCTGCATTGGCCATGGCTTCCAATTCCCCCATTTTGTTTCCTAGGCTCCTTGCATTAGTATATATGCAGTTTAGATCCTGGCATTTAAGTGTCTTCATTTCCTTTCCCTGTGTTTTGGTCTTTAATGTCTTCTCTTTTGGTACACTCCTTCTAACCTCTTCTGGTAGACTCCTTCTAACCTCTTCTGGGTTAGTCGACTCCTGTAATTTGTCCGTTGTTTCTTCCGAGCCTTGCATTCCTTAGTATCATCACGTGATACTTCTTCCGAATCATCGACGCTAGGTCGACTGTCGGCTTTCCCCTTCCTCTTAGTTTAAAGGCCTGTTCTATTCCTCTCTTGACATTGTTTGATAGAAGTCTTGTTTCCCTCCGCGCTCAGGTGCAGTCCATCTCTCCTGTAGAGCTTGCTCTTGCCCCAGAACGTTGTCCAGTTCCTCACGAAGTGGAATCCTTCTTCCTCACACCATTTCCTCATCCATGGCATTTATTGACTGTAGTTCCTCCTGCCTTTTCAACATCTGCCCTCGGTACCGGTAGGATCTCTGAGAACGCTATCTTCTGGGTCCATCATCTTCAGCTTCATTCCCAGGATTTTGAACTGTTCTATCAGCGTGCTCCTTCTGTAGTCTCTCCTGCTGACATCATTAGTCCCGATGTGGATCATCACTGCGGTCTCTTCCGTCTCCACTCCTTCCAGGATCTTCCCAATTTTGTCCACGATGTCCTTGGTTCTTGCTCCTGGGAGGCAGGTCACCAGTCGATCCTCTCTCTCTCCTGCTATGTGGCTGTCCACATGCCTTAGGATTGAGTCTCCCACTAGGATTGCTGACTTTCCCTTCTTCAATTTTCGCTTCGGTCTCAGGTCAATGTCCCCGGTGTGCTTTGCTCTTTCCTCTTCTGGGCATCGATTAGCCAATTTCTCCCCCTCTTGTGGTGTTCCTCTGTGGGTGTCTTCTTTGGGGTCATCTGCTTCTTGTTCTCCCTTCCGTGTTGGTGTTGGTATATCTTCATCTTTCATCTGAAGTTTATCCTCTTCCACCCTCCTCCTGTATGCCTCCTCAATGAAATTCTCGAGTTCTCTAACTTCCTCTTCGATGTGTCTCTCACTCATGAAGTCTTCAGCTGTCTTGACTGGGTCCTCCATGGTGTAGAGTTCTTCTAGCTCCTGTATCTTGTCCTCTAGTCGTTTGACTTCCTTCTTCAAGCTTTTCAGCTCCTGGCACCGACCGCATATGTATGACTGTCTCCCCGAGGGGAGGTAGTCATACATATGACAGTCCGTGCAGAACACTGGAAAGCTCATCTTCTGGTTCCCCTCTGCTTCCATTGTCTTTCCTGCTTTAAGATAACAGTTAAGATTACGTGTTTCTTCTGGGCCTGCTTCCTGCCTTCTTCCTGTGTGTGCAGCCTTTGCTATACCTTACCTTACTTATGCTTATGTGTTTGTTCCTCCTGTGCCTGCTTCCCTCAGCACCTGCTTCCTGCCTTCTTCTTGTGTGTGCCTATTCTTCCTATGTGTGCTGCCTTTACTCTACCTTCTTCTTGTGTGTGCTGCCTGTGTTCTGCCTTCTTGTGTGTGCTACCTTTGTCTTGTGTGTGCTGCCTTTGCTCTAGATTTTCTTACTGTTGCTTGTGTTTGTTTGTTCCTTCTGCGCCCGCTTCTTCCTTACCTTTCAGTCCTTTCTTGATGTTCTTGGTGTAGTAACTTGGCCCTTCTTGAGGCCCTTCGCAAAGGCGCTCTCGCTAAGGCGAGCGCCTTTGCCGCTAGCCTTCGCTGCGCACCGAACGGCTGGGCACCGTTGGCTCCTCCCCTTTCAAGGGGGAGTCCGGCGCAGCCTCTGACGCGGTGGGGGTGGGCGGAGCGAACTCTCGCCACTTCCCCGAGCCTACTGCTTCCTTTCTCGCCGCTTCCCCTGCTGTGCTTGGCCCAACGCTGCTCCTCTCTTCGGCCGGGACAATGGAAACCCTGGCGCTGGTCTTCTCCTCTCCTCCTGTCCCCCACTGTTTACTATCAAGGGCATGCCGCTGCTTCCCCTTGATTCATCAATAAAAATTCTGGGAGTTACTTTGGACATTATCCTTACTTTCCACTTTCACATTTCAAAAATGGATGGGATGCAAACATACCGGGATATAATCTTTTTAGAAAAGACAGAGATGGTCAAAAAGGGACCTGGGGAGAGGAAGAAGCCCTGAAAAGAGAAGATGGAACTTCTATCTACATGGGTGTAGTCTACAGACCTCTGACTCAATCGCAGCAAATTGATAAGGATCTGATTGTGGATATCCAAAAGTTTGGAAGGAAAGAGGAGGTTCTGCTGTTGGGAGATTTCAACCTGCTGAATGCGGACTGGAATGTTCCGTCTGCTGAATCGGAAAGAAGTAGGGAGATTGTGGATGCCTTTCAAGAGGCTCTGCTCACACAAATGGTGACGGAACCCACAAGGGAAAAAGCGATATTGGATCTGGTCCTCACAAATGGAGAGTATCTCTAATGTTCGAGTGAGTGCTCACCTGGGAAGTAGCGATCATCAAACGGTTTGGTTTGATATAACGGCTAAAGTGGAGAGCGGCCGCACGATACTTAAAGTCCTAGATTTCAAACGTACGGACTTTAATGCAATGGGAGAGTACCTGAAGAAAGAGCTGTTAGAATGGGAGGACATAAGAGAAGTGGAAAGACAGTAGTCTAAGATGAAAGGAGCGATAAAAATGGCTACGGACCTTTATGTGAAGAAAATCAATAAAAACAAGAGAAAAAGGAAGCCGATATGGTTCTCCAACCTAGTGGCTGAGAAAATAAAGGCAAAAGAGTTGGCGTTCGTGAAATATAAAAAAACCCAGGAAGAGGAGAGCAGAAAGGACTACAGGGTGAAACTGAAAGAAGCCAAGAGACACATAAGTCTGGCGAAAGCACAGGCGGAAGAACAAATGGCTAAAAATGTAAAAAAGGGAGACAAAAATTTTTTCAGATATATTAGTGAAAGGAGGAAGATGAAAAATTGCTAGGCTAAAAGATGCTAGGAACCAATATGTGGAGAGTGATGAGGAGAAAGCAAATGTGCTAAACAAATACTTCTGTTTTGTGTTCACAGAAGAAAATCCTGGAGAAGGACCGAGATTGTCTGGCAAAGTTATACGAGAAAATGGAGTAGATTCTGCGCCATTCACGGAGGAGGGTGTTTATGAGTAACTTAAAAAACTGAAGGTGGACAAAGCGATGGGACCAGACGGGATCCATCCCAGGATACTAAGGGAGCTCAGAGAGGTTCTAGCAAGTCCTATTAAAGACTTGTTCAACAAATCTCTGGAGACTGGAGTGATTCCTGGGGATTGGAGGAGAGCGGATGTGGTCCCTATTCATAAAAGTGGTCACAGGGATGAAGTAGGAAACTACAGGTCGGTAAGCCTCACTTCAGTTGTTGGAAAAATAATGGAAGTGTTGCTGAAAGAAAGGATAGTGTACTTCCTTGAATCTAATGGGTTACAGGATCCGAGGCAACATGGCTTTACAAAAGGTAAATCGTGCCAAATGAACCTGATTGAATTTTTTGATTGGGTGACCAGAGAGCTGGATCGAGGACATATGCTAGATGTAATTTACTTGGATTTCAGCAAAGCCTTTGATACAGTTCCTCATAGGAGGCTGTTGAACAAACTTGAAGGGCTGAAGTTAGGACCCAAAGTGGTGAACTGGGTCAGAAACTGGCTGTTGGATAGACGCCAGAGGGTGGTGGTTAATGAAGTCGCTCGGAGGAAGGAAAGGTGAGTAGTGGAGTCCCTCAGGGTTCGGTGCTGGGGCCAAACCTGTTCAATATGTTTGTGAGTGACATTGCTGAAGGGTTAGAAGGAAAAGTGTGCCTTTTTGCAGATGATACCAAGATTTGTAACAGAGTAGACACCGAAGAGGGAGTGGAAAATATGAAAAAGGATCTGCAAAAGTTAGAAGAATGGTCTAATGCATGGCAACTAAAATTCAATGCAAAGAAATGCAGAGTAATGCATTTGAGGATTAATAATAGGAAGGAACCGTATATGCTGGGAGAAGAGAAGCTGATATGCACGGACGGGGAGAGGGACCTTGGGGTGATAGTGTCCGAAGATCTAAAGGCGAAAAAACAGTGTGACAAGCCGGTGGCTGCTGCCAGAAGGATGCTGGGCTGTATAAAGAGAGGCGTAGTCAGTAGAAGGTGTTGATGCCCCTGTACAGGTCATTGGTAAGGCCCCACTTGGAGTATTGTGTTCAGTTTTGGAGACCGTATCTGGTGAAGGACGTAAAAAGACTTGAGGCGGTCCAGAAGAGGGCGACGAAAATGATAGGAGGCTTGCGCCAGAAGACATATGAGGAGAAGCCCTGAATATGTATACCCTAGAGGAAAGGAGAGACAGGGGAGATACGATTCAGATGTTCAAATACTTGAAGGGTAATAACGTAGAACAAATTTTTTTCCAGAGAAAGGAAAATGGTAAAACCAGAGGACATAATTTGAGGTTGAGGGGTGGAAGATTCAGGGGCAATGTTAGGAAATTCTACTTTACGGAGAGAGGGTAGTGGATGCCTGGAATGCGCTCCCGAGAGAGGTGGTGAAGAGTAAAACTGTGACTGAGTTCAAAGAAGCATGGGATGAACACAGAGGATTTAGAATCAGAAAATAATATTAAATATTGAACTAAGGCCAGTACTGGGCAGACTTGCACGGTCTGTGTCTGTATATGGCCATTTGGTAGAGGATGGGCTGGGGAGGGCTTCAATGGCTGGGAGGGTGTAGATGGGCTTAACAGAGTAAGTCTTAACAGAGATTTTGGCTGTTGGAACCCAAGCACAGTACCGGGTCTTGCCCAGAAATAGCTAAGAAGAAAAAATATAAAAATTTAAATTGAATCAGGTTGGGCAGACTGGATGGATCATTTGTGTCTTTATGTGCCGTCATCTACAATGTTACTATGTTTTTTTTCAGGCTTTGAGAGCTTTATTCCATTTGTGCTTTCTTAGAACTGGGCTCTTTGTTTTCTAAACTGTCCAAACTTGACTACTGCAATACTATTTTTATTGGTTTACCAGCATTTTTAGTTGCAACATTGCAATCAATCTAACACACTGCTGTAAAAGCTTCTGTACCACTGTAAGAAATTCGATTACATCACTCCTATTCTTATTTCTGAAGATATTCTCCCAGCTGCTTAAAGGATCCTGTTTAAGATCATTTTAACCCATCATATTTGGTCATCTAACCTTCCCTCTTTCTTAGCTTCTCTTCCGATTCCATACGCCCCTAACAGATCCCTCCGATTGGCTAACCAGTGTTTATTAGCAGTGCCTTCTTTTATGCCAAGAGACTCCTGCTTTAGCACTGCAGCCCCTACTTTGGAACATTCTCCCCCAATACCTGAGGCTTAAGTGCTCCTTTGATACTTTCAAGTCTCAAAGGCTTACTACTTTTCTTTGGCCTTTCCACTAGACTGCTGTTAGTATTAAAACGAGAGAGAGACCAGGGATGACCTAATTTATTTATGATAGTTTAGAACCAACCCTCACATCCTTTTATTTGTACTATAACTTTTCCCTCCTGTATCTTCTGCTGCATCATCCTATATTGAGTTGTCTTATTTCCCTCCCCTGATTTGAGAGCACTGTACACCACTTAAAATTTCTTCTTTTAGAAAATTTGCAATATATCAAATAAATTAGACTTGGACAGCAGCATAGCCTGGTAGTAAATCTTGGGGGTCTCCTCCCAAATTTTTTGAGCCTTATCAATGCCTAACACGAGCTCCAACAGATGTACATTCCATACAGTAACATAAAAAATTATATTCTGCATATCCTACAATTCTATGCAGATTACAAATTATTCAGATACTCAAGCATTATTCCCTAACTGTCCCAGTGGGCTCCCACTCTATCTAATGTATCTGGGGCAATGGGGACTAAGTGACTTGCCCAGGGTCACAAGGAGCAGTGCAGGATTTGAACCCACAACCTCAGGGTACCAAGGCTGTAGTTCTAACCACTGCACCACACACTCCCACTAAATTACTAAATAGGAAATAAAAATATTTTTTCTACCTTTGATGTCTGATCATGTTTTTAAAAATTATATTGGTCCCAGTCTCTTATTTCTTGCCAGGAACTTTTGTTCCTTTAACATCTCTTCTCTCTCTACTCGTATATCATCCATCTCCCCTCTCTGTTTTCTTATCTTCCCTTGTCCAGTATCTCCCTTTTCTGACCATATCACTTCCTCATGTCTAGCATTGCTTCTCTGGGTCCATGTCTTTCTGCCCCTCCCCTTCCGGGGCTAGAATTGTTCCTCATGTCCATATTTTTCATCATGTACAGCCCAGATACTCTATGTCCCTACCCCCTCCCTACCCAAAATTGCCTCTTTGTGACTCTATTACTATATTCAACTCAACGCACGCCTAGCATCTCCTTTCTGTGTTCTTATCTCTCTCCATGCCCAACTTCTCCCCTCTCTGCCTTCATTACTCAAAAAGGTTTCTCTCCGCTCCTCTGCTCAATGTGGTTCAGAATCTTTCCTATTCCCAGGAAAGTGTGGCATAGATGTTACAACATAACTCACAAAAAATGAGAGCTGGAGATCTACATATAGAATATAACCAGCACCAAAAAATGATCTAAGTTCAAAATGCACAGATATCAGAGGAAAAGGTCTCAGTAACCCGTTGTACACGTTGGAGTTCAGTGAGTGGATTTCTACATCCAGTATCCCCTGCTAAATATTGACCCTTGAGAAAGCCATTATTTAAGGCGAAACGGGTCCTGTCGGAGATGAGACAAACCTTGACTGGGTTTAGAATGCAGAGGGAACTTCTGCACCACACTTACAATAAGTTTTTATTAAGTTTGTTTATTTTTAACTTATTATATAGTTATAAAGTAAAAAAAGATAAATAAAGAAATAACGAAAAATTAAGAAAAGTTAAAGCACTTTACGGAGAGGTTTTTCAAGTCAATGAAAGATACTGGAACCCTGATAGTACAAACTGACTTATCCTGATTGGATTGTTTTCCGGGTTACTGAGACCTTTTCCTCTCTGTTATCTGTGCATTTTGAACTTTGTTCAAGATCACTTTTTGGTGCTGGTTATAGTTGTTACAGCCTCAGCATCCTGAGGTTGTGGGTTCAAACCCTGCACTGCTCCTTGTAATCCTGGGCAAGTCACAATTCCCCACTGCCCCAGGTACATTAGATATAGATTGTAAGCCCACCAGGACAGATAGGGAAAATGCTTGAAGTACCTGTATGTAAACCGCTTTTGAGTGTGGTTGTAAAACTACAAAAAAAAGGCAGTGTATAAGTTCTAAACCCTTGCCTACCTCCCACATGATGCAGTACCTGTCCAGCACCTCTCCCTCCCTTCATAGGTACAGCATCTCGCCCCCTCCCCAACAGGCCTGCATTTTCTCCCTCCTCTCCCTTCCCTTCCAGATCCATCATCTCTTCCCCTCTCATTCCTCCATCCCCCCAAAGACCAGCATCTCCTTCTTTATCCCCAGTACCTCCCCCAATAGGTCAGCCATCTCCTCCTATCTCTTCAATACTCCCACCCTGTAGTCTGGTATTTCCCCCTCTCTCTCCAGTCTCCCCTTGTCCAGCCCCTCTCTCCGGTCTCCTCAGTCCATCATCTTTCCTGTCCCCTTGCTTTCCTCAGTTCCAGCATCACTTCCAAAACATCTCTCCCATTACCCTTACCTTGCAAATTCTGCATTTCTCCTGCGCCTGCCCCCTCCCCCAGGTGGATGCCTATGCCTCTACCTATTTCCTTTCTTCCTTCCATCCATTCAGCCCCCATAGGTCCATCACCTCTTCCTCGTCCCAAAATTTCAGTATACCTCCCTCTTTTCCCCTCACTCACAGGACTACTCTTTCAGGGTAGATTCAGTATCTAATTCTGTCCTTCCACTATACCCCATAAGTCTAGAACCTCCACTATACCCCATGGGTCTAGAACCTTTCCACATCTGTGGCAAAACAGAGAAGGAGCAGCCAAACAGGAAAGCTGCTTCCAAGTCCAGCAGGCTTGGGACCCCCTTCCCCAATCAAGCACCTTTTTCCTCCATGGTCTTTCAAACTTATTTGCTCTGATAGTGGCAGCAGTAGCAGTGACAAAACACATGGTGCCTGTGGCATGCCCAGAATCCTCCTCTCCGGTGCATCCCACCCCTGTGTAAACAGGAAGTTGAGGCAGGTGGAGGCAGGATATGCTAGAGAAAAAGGATTTTGGTTAGGCTACATGGAGTTTGTGTGTCACTTCCCCTGCAGTCTCTTTGTTGGTGGCAAAGTGGTGTTAACACCTGTTAGTTTTAGTTAAGTAAGAGATCAGTGGGCAAAAGTCTGAATGGAGACTTGGTAAACTAGCAAAACTTGTTTATAGATTTAAAGAACTGGGGCAAGTGAAAGCACTAAACAGGATTACTAACAATGCAAATTACAAATTGGAATACTTCCCTGAATGTAATTATGTAAACACAAAAGAGGGGAATTCTTCCCAACCCCCAGGCTTTCCTTCATAGCACTACAATGATGTGAAAGAAATAAGTTTTTCTCCTCCTGATTTCTCCTATCATTGCATGTGTGTCACACTAAATGGGTTCTGATCTTTAAACAAAATGTAATATTAGACAAAAGTTAAGCTGAGTAAACATCTAACACAATGTTTAAAGTATTACTTCATTTAAGGAACAAAGTTAACCATTCATGTGCCAAAGTAACTGTCCCCTTAATTACTCAAACACTTGACCAAATTTAATTGAATGTTAGATTCAGCTGATTAAACACAGCCAAGATTGATTGCAGCCAGCCCTGTTGAATTTAAACCTTAGTATATATTGAACCTTGCCCTGATTGTGAAGCATACTTGAAAAGGACATTCCAGAAAAGATGAGAAAAAAAAACTGTTGAAATAACTGTTGAAAAAAATAACTGTTGAAAACTGGAAAGAGCTACAAAGCACACATTTACAAGGAAAACATAAAAAGAAACTATAGTACATTGTAAAGATAAACTTGTAAGCTGCTTTTTTTGGCTCAAGCGGAATACAAGTGATGTAAATAATTAAAATGAACCAGTAAAGTAGCCACCTGGTGAACAGTGAGGTGTTTTTTTTTTCCTGTCTTGTGTTAATTGATGCATTGAACCCCCATGAAAAGTTTTTGTCAATTACAAAGAAACAAAAAAGTGCAGCACATAAGGTCCATCCTGAGAGAGAATAAAGGTCAACCACCCCTATAGTCTCCCCCAATAATCAAATATTCTTGAAAGTTCAAGATGTCCACAGAAAATTACTACTACCCTGTACTACTATTTATTATTTGTAAAGCGCTGAAAGGTGTATGCAACGCTGTACATTTTAACATACAATAGACGGTCCCTGCTCAGAAGAGCTTACAATCTAATTTAGACAGAACATTTTGGGGTTGGGGAGATTATGGTAGAGGAAATGATACAGTGGGTAAAGGTATCTGACAGCAGTGAGTGGGAGTAAGGGAGTTGAAAACAGATTCACAAAAGTGGGCTTTTAGCTTGGATTTGAACGCTGCTAGGGAGGGAGCACTACGTATTGATTCAGGCAGCCTGTTCCAGGCATACGGCGCGGCAAGAAAGAAGGGACAGTGTCTGGAGTTGGCAGTGGAAGAGAAGGGTACAGAAAATCCCTTTTCACCACTCTTTTGTGGACTCTGATCTTCTCCCAGCAATAAAACAAGCATTGACAACTAGCAACACTCCCGGCTCCCAATTCATAAGTTTCTACAAGAATTACAGAAAGGAATAGCACATACACATTACATTACAGAAGGTACCAAATTCTCATAACCCTATAGAAATATGCTGTAAAAAAGAACTTTTGTCATCCCTTTCAATCTTAATGGGCTTACATCTGGCCAATGGTTCTCAACAAGTGTGTTGGGACACACTGGTGCAAAACCAAAAACTTGAGAGTCTCCATACTTTCTTTGAAAAAAAAAAACAAACGCATGTGGTATATGAGGTCTGACAATTAAGTTTGAACTTATCCTAGAAAAAATGCTACATACCTCATTGCTGAATATCAGTACAGTCATCTTCGAAGTACTCCCCTTGGGAAGCTATGCACCGATGCTAGGCCTAGTCCATCCTTCAAAGCAATTTGGAAACTCTTTTCTTGGAATGCCCAGAGCTGTCGTCACATTATCCTTGATGTCCTGAATGTCATTTAATGTCTTCCTTTCAATATTTCCTTTATCTTTGGGTAAAGAAAAAAGTCATTGGGGGCCAGATCAGGTGGGTAGGGAGGGTGTTCCAATACAGTAATTTATTTTCTAGATAAAAATTCCCTCACAGACATTGCTGTGTGAGCTGGTGCATTGTCGTAATGCAAGAGCCATGAGTTGTCAACAAAAAGTTCAGGTCGTTTTAACGGTTTGTCCAGTTGGTATAAATTCATAATGAACAATCCCTCTGATATCAAAAAAGGTTAGCAACATTGTTTTGACTTTTGATTTGGACTGGCGGAACTTTTTTGGTCGTGGAGAACTGGCCGACTTCCATTGTGCGCTTTGACGCTTTGTTTCAGGATTGTATTGGTACACCCATGTTTCATCACCAGTGATAACACGGCCCAAAACATGGTTTTGCCCCTCCAAAAGGTCTTGGCGAACTTCGACTCTCCTTTGCTTTTGTTCATTGGTGAGCTCTTTGGGACCATTTTTTGCACACATCTTTCTCATACCAAGATTTTCAGTTAAGATTTTCCTGTTTTCTCTATCGATGTTTACTTGGTCTGCTACGCTTTTCACAATCAGTCGACAATTTTGATGCAATTCAATGAATTTTTGTCAGTTCTGCTCGTTACTAGCCGCCCTGACCTTTCTCCATCAGTGATGCTTTCTCTCCCCTCAGAAAAATGTTTAATCCATTTGTACACTGCTGTTTTCTTCATGGTATTATCCTCAAACTTGAACCAACATGTCCCTGATTTCACTTCCAGTCTTGCCAAGTTACAAGACATTTAATGTTTGTTTGTTGCTCTAATTCAAGCTCTGACATTTTTGAAATGGAACACAAAAAACACGCAACAATAATGAACGCCACTTGGCAAGACACTGCCATACGTCGACACAAACACAGCTGTGATACTCTGATATACCGAGGTTATGAAAATCTTACAGAGTTGTCTGTACTGCTGCCAACATAAGAGCACAGAGGCTAGTTCGCAAACTTAATTGTCAGACTTCATCTAACAATTTATATAAATAAATAAAATATCCCTGTAATGTCTCCCTAATTCTACTTCCTCCCATTTGCAAAGATCATTGTTATTAGCCAACTCAAGCTGAAAATGTGTGAGCGAGGAGAGAAACAGACCTGCCAAAACATTGGTAAAGAGATTTATTTTCAGTTTCTAGTGATTGTTCTGCACCAGAGGAAGTGAATTTCATTTTTATTTCACTGTTTCTTACTGCTCATGAAGACCGACTTCTCAGGATTTACATTTCTAATTTTTGGCCCTTCATTCAATTGCAAGGTTTTGTGTTATGTCACAAAGGCCCAGATCTATGCACTAAAGTCAGCGATCATCGCTAAACCGGTTTTGACAGGTTTAGCGACAATTGGATTTGCCAACCTGATGCGCAAAATGGCTTACCACGTGGTTTTGTGCATGATCGCTCATTCTCCCTTCCAGCCATGCAAATAAGGTCATTAATATTGAAATGGCATGTAAACTAGCAGAGTGATTGATGCTCTAAAATGGCTTCCCGATACACACAAAAAAGAGTGATCGCTTTTAGTGATCTTGACCACTTACCTGTCCTACCTATACTTCAGTCCTGAACATACCATACCTTTTTTTTTAAATGAGCACAGATAATGTGTGCGCACACAATAGCTGCCCCATTTTTAAAAGCACACGCGAGCTAAGCCGCACCTCCCCCCTGATAGCGACCAACCCATAGAGAGGAGGAATGCCCACTTCCTCCTGCCACCGGATGCCCCCCACATCCCCTGTACCTTGTAATTTGATGACAGTAGGAGGGATGACCAATCCCTCCTGCTCCACAGGCTGCCACTGCAAAATGGTAGGCATTCCCTTTCGCACGGGGAGGAGTCTAATTGGCTTAGACGCCGAAGGCCTTAGGCCACTCCCCATGCACCCCAGGATGCACCAGGAAGGCCCATCATTTTAGAATGGCGGACCTGTAGGACTGGGTATCGCTCCTGCTGTTACTTTCACTCAGAGGTACAGGGGTGGTTCCGGGGGCGTGGGGGGAGCCAGGGGGCTGATGCAGGAGAGAGTGGGCATCCTTCCTTCTGATTTTTTTCTAAGGACGGGAAGTGGGGTTCTTGTGGGGGTCGGTTTGGCTCAGTGGGATGGGGGTTTGTGGCGGCGGCAGGAGAAGTGGACATCTCTCTTACCTCTATTTTTCTTCTGTGGGTCTTCGGCTCAACTCCCCCCCCCCCTTTTTTATATGGGGCAGATATTGTGCATAACACACACACCATCTATGCCATAAAAAAAAAAAGAAATAAAAAAGCCCCAAACAGTTGAATGGCAGAAGGCTGCTTTGGGGCTTCCCCAAACTGACTCTACGTATGTGTGAAAGCCGGTTTCTAAATGACTGATCGGATGGAATTATGACAGTCGCAATACTCGCAAAATTTGTAAAACTAATTTGCATGGGAAGCCGTTTAAACACTGATCACCTTTTAGAAATTGGCTAAAAAAAAAAAAAAAAAAAATCAGCCCACAGCGACCCACAGTCTTAATGACCATTTTTAGTGCATCTATCTCTGAGGCAGGAGGAAGAAGCTAAATCTATGCTTGTTAACAATTAAGCAAACAAAACCTACAACCTGCAGCAGTCAAAGCCTGAAGGTACTACTTGACATATTATTTTGACAACACCTACATATTATCATGCCAATTAAGCTTTTTAAAACTTGAAAAAGTTGGGAAATATCACAGCTACAGCACACAATCAGTGTTAACACATACAGTATAGATTTTTACCAATTCCAGATTGGCCCTTTTCCCACAGGTTTTCAATTGTGGGATGTTTGTTTTGGCTTTTCAGCTCTAATATCTTGTGAATCTGAGCTGGAGAAAGGGAAAGAACCAGAAGCAAGGGATGGAGCAAGGGAGAAAGAGGGGGCAGAGGTAGTGATACAGTGTTTCCCCAAAAATAAGACCGGGTTGTATATTAATTATGGCTCCAAAATCGCATTAGGGCTTATTTTCAAGAGATGTCTTATTTTTTCCTCTCCTCCACCCCAGTTCTTCCTCTTTCATAAGAACATACAACTTTCCATCCCTCCCTCCCATCCCCTTGTGCAGCAGATCCCCACTTAGAGACTGACATACCGTACCACTGAGGCCTTCAAAAACAGCAGCAGCGGCACCCCGCCAGGGCCTTCCCTCTGCCGCATCACTGATGACATCATCAGTGATGCAGCAGAGGGAAGGCCAAGGCGGATAAGGCCGTGAAGCAGCCTGTTCAGAGTGCTGCCACCATTGCTACTTTAGGAGGCCTAGGAGCAGAGGTATATCAGGTCTCACTGGGGTGGGGATGGGGTCGCTGAATTGACGAGTCTGATTTTTTTTGCGAATCGGGCAGCACTAGTATCAGGGATGGAGTTAATGAGTGTTGGGGACATTCAGGGGTCGATCGTAACTAGGGCTTATATTAGAAGAATCTTTAAAAAATCATGCTAGGTCTTATTTTCAGGGAAACACAGTAAGCGAAGTTACTTACCTGTAACGGGAGTTCTCCGTGGACAGAAGGATAAGTCAGCCACACTTTTGGTGACGTCATCTACGTTCCCAATTCGGATTTGCTCTTCCAGAGCTCAGGTGAGGCTTTAGGAGCCTCATCTGAGTATGTGCAGGTAGCCCTATATATACCTGTGCTGTCCCTCACTAATCCAGTGATTCCCCTAGCTTGAGTCTTATTGCAGTGTCACCCATAGGGGAGGAGGGAGGGTCAGTGTGGCTGACTTATCCTGCTGTCCACGGAGAACTCCCGTTACAGGTAAGTAACTTCGCTTTCTCCATGGACAAGCAGTATAAGTCAGCCCCACTTTTGGTGACTCTCCAGCTGCGGGTGCGGAGGGTGTAAGAGGACGGGGTCCCCGTCGGGGATGGTCCCCTCTGCGTCCCCGCTACCTCGCTGCGGTAGGGTGAGGCTGCATAAATGTCAGGTGAAGGACAGAGACAAAGCCCCAGTTACTGAGACCAGTCAGAGGTTATGCATTGTAAACAATAGGAACTTTATGTTGGTCCTTAGAACTGGACCAACACTCCCTTTCTTTTTTTTTTTTTTTTAAATCTACCAACATGGTAGAGTATGTATCTCAATAACAGATAGCGATTATAACAAATATATATCAATAACGTGGTGTTTGAGTAACACTTTTTTTTTTTTTTTTTTGATTGTGCAAATTGTGCCAATATAGCAGAATATAAGCTGTCTAACAATCTCTTCTGTCTGATTCAGACAGATCAGATAGTCCTGTTCATCTAGTCCAGGTATTGGTGTCTTTTGCTGTGTCTGTTTTGGTCACCATTCGTAGTGTGTTGAGACCAAAGTCATTGGAGGTCTGTTTTCGGGCGATCCAGGCAATAGTGTCTGGTGAGGGTGTGTGGGGTAGACCATGTGGCTGCTCTGCAAATGTCCTGAAGTGGCGTGTTGCTGAGGTTTGCCAATGTTGCGGCCATGGCTCTTAGTTGGTGTGCTGTGGTCTTTCTCTCAAGGGACACTCCCTCTTGCTCGTAGCAGGAGGCAATGCAGTTTGAGATCCAGTTGGATATAGTGTGTTTCCCCACTGGTGTTCCTGGCTTGTTGGGGTCAAAGAAGACAAATAGTTGTACTGCCTTTCGCCAGTGTTGCGTTCGTTAAATGTATAGGCGAAGTGCACGGGTGCAGTCCAAGATGTGTAGGAGTTGTTCCGTGCTGTTGGTATGTGGTCCCGGGCAGAAGGAGGGGAGCACTATCAATTTGGTTTACATGGAAAGATGAGACTACCTTAGGTAGGAACTTTGGATGAGTTCTCAGCATTGCGTGATCATGAAGGATCTGTGTGTCTGGTGGGTATGTCACCAGGGCCTGTAGCTCGCTGATACGCCTTGCTGATGTGATGGCAATGAGCAAGACTACTTTCCAGGTGATGAATTTGATTGGCGCATCCTCCAATGGCTCGAAGGGATGCGCTGTTACCCTGCGGAGGATGATGCCCAGGTCCCACGCTGGCGGTGGGTGCAGGTTTATAAGCCCTTTCATGAATTTGGACACTAGTGGGTGTGGGGCTAGGGTCCTGTCCTCAATGCGGTTGCAGAACGCTGATATAGCGCTCAAGTGGACTCTTATGGAGGATGTTTTCAGGCCTGCTGTGGATAAGTCAAGTATTGGAATACTACTGGGACCTGGCAGGTGAGTGGATCTTCTCCTTTCGAGACACACCATATATGGAATCTTTTCCACTTGCGCCTGTATGGATTTCCTGGTTGCCGAGCGTCTGGCTGCTCGCAGTTGACATGTGGAAAGGGTCCAGGATTAGCTTTTCATCATCCATGCTGTCAGTGTTAGTGCTTTTAATCTGGGATGCAGAGTTTGTCCCTGGTCCTGGGTGATGAGGTCCGGTCGCAGCAGTAGACTGATTGGCGGCTGTGTGCCGACATCTGGTATAGGCAGGGGAACCACACCTGTCTCGGCCAGTGGGGCGCAATGAAGATCACTGTGGCTGCCTCTGCCTGATCTTCTGTAGCACTCTGTGGATGAGTGGATATGGGAGGGAAAAGCATAGAGCAGGCGTTCCCCCCAATGTATGGAGAAAAGCGTCCTGGTTTGACTGGTATTGTGCCGGTCTTTTGGAGCAGAATTGAGGGCACTTCTTGTTGTCCTCTACGGCGAGGGGGTCCCTTGTTGGGAGGCCCCAATTTGTGGAAGAGATCCTGGGCTTACCTCCGGATGGAGGGACCATTCGTGGGGATCCAGCTTTCTGCTGAGGCTGTCCGCCAGGGCGTTGTTCAGGCTGGGAGGTAGGTGGCATGGATGAGAATATTGGTTGATAAAGCAAATGTCCAGATTTTTTTGGGCTTCCCTGCAGAGGGTGAGTTGATATAGAACTTGCCACCTGATTGTCTGTCTGGATTCAGTAAGGTCTTGTTGGAGATCAGGGAGCAAAGGCTTGTAGGGCATTCCCAATTGCCCTGAGTTCTAGCGGGTTGATGTGTTGTTTGGCCTCGGAGGGTGACCAGGGGTTGTCAGATGGAGGAGGTGGGCTCCCCACCCCTGTTTTGAGGCATCTGTGGTGAGTGTCAGTTGGTGTTGTGGCTGCCGGAAAAGCTTGCCCGTGTACAAATTCTGTTGTTGTGTCCACACTTGAGGTTGTTGCAAATTTTCTGATCCATTGGGACTCTGAGACAGAGGCTGTGTGTGTTGGTTCCAATTCTTTCTGAGGAACCACTGAAGGGGTCGCATGTGGAGTTTGGTGCATGGGACAACATGCATGGAGGCTGCTTGATGGCCCAGGAGGCGTAGTATTGTTCTTGCTGTGAATGTGTGTGTCTCTGATATTTGCTGAACCTGTTTTTTGTATTGCTTGTCCCCTTGAGTGGGACAGAAAAGCTGCATTCAGGGGCATGCAGACCCTTGCCCCAATGAATTCTATTGATTATGCTGGTTGTAGCACGGATTTTTTTGGTGTTTACCCCTGGGATTGCAGGAGTGACATCGTTGTATTGATTGCTGTTGTCGTTTTCCAGGCTGATGGACCCCCCAGCAGCCAGTCGTCCAGGTAAGGGAACACGCATATGGCGCTCTTGCGGAGGTGTGCCGCTGCTACCATGACATATTTTGTGAAGACTCTCGGTGCAGAGGAGAGTCCAAAGGGGCAGGACCCTGTATTGGAAGTACTGGGTTTGGATCCTGAACCGCAGAAACATTCCTTGGGAGGAGTGCATAGGGATGTGTGAATACGCATCTTGGAGGTCCAGTGAAGCCAGCCAGTCGTCCTTTTGAATTAGTGGTAGGACTGTTCTTAAGGAGTGCATATAAAATTTCTCCTTGGTTACATACTTGTTTAGGCCTCGTAGGTCTAGGATGGTCTGATCCCTCCTGTCTTTTTGGGGATGAGAAAATAGTGGGAGTAGAACCCTTGGTTGTGCTGTGACTTGGATACTGGTTCTATTGCTCTTGCTTGAAGGAGAGCTTTGATTTCTCTGAGGATGAGTTCTTTGGTGGGTTGGCTGGCGGGTGTGTAGCACCCATTTTTCTGTTGTTATCTTCTCCCAGGCTTTGTTGAATGCGGAGAGGCGGCCCCCAACAGGGGTGGAGGGCCTTGTTGATGAGTCAAAAGCGGTGGTGGAAGTAGCTGGCTTCTGCTGTTTTCCCTTCCTCTGGCGCTGCCTTTGCTGGTAAGGGGCGCTGCAGGGTTGTGCTTTCTGTCTGTGGGACGACCCTCTTGTCTGGTTGTCGAAGCGCCTTACGGTGTTATTTTGTCGGCGACAGTGGTTGGTGCTAAGCCGCCTTGATGCCGAGGGTTTTTACGAAGCCATCTGAGGAGAGGGTTTGGAGAGTTGTGCAATTGGCTTTCATTATGTCCACTGTTTCCGTGACTTTGTCTCCGAATAAGTTCTCCCCTGAGCAGGGTGCATCTGCGATACACTCATGGGTGTCCTCGCATAGGCCCAATGCCTGCAGCCATGCCAGGCGTCTGGATGCTATGGCCACTCTGGCCGTGTGGGCAGATGTTTCAAATGCATCAAAAGTCGCTTTTATCATGTGTTTTCCGCATTCCTCCATATCCTGTAATATGGGGACTATGCAGGCTTTTCCCTCGGGGTGTAGCGTGTCTAGGGTTTCCTCTATTTTCCTCCGGAGGGCATCATTGTACAGGGTAAGGTGGAACAGGTGAGAGTCAATTTTGGCATTCAGTATGGAGCCATGGTGGACCTTTTTGGCGGTAGCGTCCAAGGTCCTGTGTTCTTTGCCCGGAGGGTCATTGGCCTGCAGGCGATTGCTCTTAGCTTTCTTAAGGGCACTTTCTACTATGATGGACTGGTGAGGGAGCTGTGGTTTGTCAAAAACCCAGTGCCTCGCTGATCTGGTATTTTTTGGTCTAGCCTCCTGGACACAGTCGGGCCTGACCATGGGGTTTTCCGGATCTGGTCCTGGCAATCTAGTAGCATTCTGTGAGCTGGTAGTGCGGCTATGGCCTTTTGCAACTTTAGGTATTTCAGCAGTCCCGGTGCTTCTTCTGTCGCCTCTAGCACCTGTACTGGGGTGAGTGCCAGCTTGGAAACTACCTTCTGGAGGAACTTTGGATAACTGAGGTCCTCTGCCGGCATGTTGGACTGTGTTGTCCCAGATGCGTGCTCTGTGACTGGGGTGTCTTGGGTTGTTGATGTGTGTGGGCTGCCCCGTGTTGAAGCATAGCTTTGCTGGTAGCGCCCACTGCGTTCGGAGGCATAACCGTCTGTGGCTGGAGAGTGTGATGCGGCTGTTTCTGCTCCCTGCCTCCATGTTGCCGGTGGTTGCAGTATCTGTTCTGCATTCGGTGCTGAGCTCTTGCTCTGCGCCCTTTGCCCTGAGAGTTGCTGTGCGATGAATCTGTTGAAAAAGTCTAACAATTGTCTGTGAGCGGTAGGAGTGGTCAGTTGGCGTGGCTGGATGTTGGGATCTGCGGCCGATGCACGTGGGTGGTCATCCGGCTGTTGGGGTCTGCCCCTGCTCCTGGTCCCGCGATCTTACGACCTTCTGCGCCTCTGCTGTCTTGGTGAGGCTGCTGCTGATGATGATGAAGAGGAGGGGGAGGAAGATGTTCCGTCTCCTTCATGTTCCCTCCTTGCAGGTTCTGGTGTGTTGGCTCCTGTGAGGCACATTGTCCTGTGCCTATAGGTGTGCAGAGTTCTTTTCCATGCTTGCAAAGGCACTGTCTGTATCCAGGCTTGCCTTTTTGCTGTGTCTGTGCCTTTAAGGGGGCAGGGCCCAGTGCACTGATATCATCCTGGGATGAGATCGAGGCAGTTTGAATCTCGGGGCTGTAGGCATAGCATGGCTTTAATGGCCGCATGGCTTCGATTTTGAAATCGGAGCAGTCCCGAGTTGGTGCAGCTGGAATGGCCGGCGGAGGGGATAGGAGACCCTCGGCCGTTTTTGCCACTGTCTGCACTTCTATGCTCTACCCTAGGCCATGGAGCAGCCGTCGGGGAGCTATCCTGTAGTCGGAAAGTTTCAGGAGCAGTCTACTCTGTTTTTGCTGGGCTTCCTGAGGCAGCAGGTAAGCAGGGGCTGCTTTTTGGCTGCATTTTTTTTTTTTCTCTTCCTTCGCTGGTCTTCCCCCATGGTGTGCAGCTTTTGGAGCCGATTTCTTCTAGCCCTCTGAGACATTTTTAGGCACTGAGGGCAGGCTGCCATGAGGTGTGCTTCTCCTAGGCAATGGACACACACCTCATGGGGTCCAAGGAGCTCCTTTTTCGTTTGCAGTCCGGGCACTTCTTGAAACCTGGTTTTCCTGCAGGCTTTTCGTTTTTTTGTTTTTGTTTTGCCATTCTTCTTCTTTTCTTTCTTTCTGGGTTTTTTGTTGTTGTTTTTTTGTTGGTTTTTTTTTGAATGGAGAGCTGTGATCCGTCTGTTTGGGAAGGGCGGATTAACTAAACTGGATTAGTGAGGGACAGCACAGGTATATATAGGGCTACCTGCACATGCTCAGATGAGGCTCCTAAAGCCTCACCTGAGCTCTGGGAGAGCAAATCCGAATTGGGAACGTAGATGATGTCACCAAAAGTGGGGCTGACTTATACTGCTTGTCCATGGAGAAGTAGCATGTCTTCAGCATCTCTGTCAAACTCTGGCAAAAGGAAGGAAT
Organism: Geotrypetes seraphini; assembly: GCF_902459505.1. Classification (NCBI taxonomy): domain Eukaryota; kingdom Metazoa; phylum Chordata; class Amphibia; order Gymnophiona; family Dermophiidae; genus Geotrypetes; species Geotrypetes seraphini. The sequence continues at coordinate 109,865,760 of NC_047088.1, read as the reverse complement.
GCTATTTGGTATGTCTTGGGCCCATATGCTCAAATTCACCGTGTCTATAATGGCCAGTTTTAAACCGGTTTAGCATTGAAGTATTTCAGCTATTGATACCCAAAATGGCTAACCGTGGTCTTTTCTGTGGTTTGTAGCAGCCTCCAATAATCATATGTAAATGGATTACAACAAACTCATCAATATTAAAACGAGAACTCCAATCGATACCCAGATGATGCACAAAATGAAGCACTGGTTTTTAATGCTCTATAAACTCCAATAGGTCAGGAGTACTGCTGTCCAATTCAGGGAAAATTTTTTCAATTTGATTTGATTTGGCCTATTGAATTGATTTTTCGATTTGATTTTCCCACCTAATCGGGCATTTTTTTTCAAACATCCTGGCAAGTTAATTTTGTAGTCTTTTCACCCATCTCACCCCCCTTTGCCCTCTCCAACCCCACGCTGATGCTGTGGTGTAAATAAATAAATAAAAAAAAGACTTCTCCTTTCTCTGTTAGGTCCTAGCTCACGCTCGTTGTCTAACACCAGCTCTGGCAGGATACACATTTCAAATCTAACATATTGTAATCACAAAATAGAAAATAAAATTATTTTTGCCTACATTTTACTACCAATATCCAACATTTGTTTCTTTCCCACTTTCCCACTACCATCTCTTTCTTTCTGTCTCCCTGCTTTGTTCCCTGGGTCAAACCTCTCTATTACCCTCCCTCCCCTCCATTATCATATGCAACATTTCTTTCTCTGTCCCCATGCACCATTTCTCTGTGCTCACCTATGCCCAACATTTCTTCTTCTCTATGCATGTCTCCCTCCCCCTCCACCATATGCTGGATCTCTCCCTCTCATCCTTTCTACCTCTTCCTCTCCTCCACCCCAACAATTCTTCCTCTCGCCTATCTTCCCAGGTGCAGTGGCTTTCCATCCCTACCTCCCATCCCCCTGTGCAGCAGCACTCCACCAACCCTCCCACTATGAAACCTGACATACCTCTTGGCTTCCAAAAGCAGCAGCGGCTGGCCTTGAAGAGGCAGCGTTGTGAACAGGCTGATTGCAGCCTGCCCCACCAGGGCTTCCCTCTGTCACGTCAGCGACGTCACAGATGATGCAGCAGAGGGAAGGCCCCAGGGAGGGGGGCAGGCTACAAGTGGCGGTGAATGGCCTTGTCCCTGCAGTTAAGGGAGGGAACACACGCCGTCACCGATCGCTCGCAAAGCCCCCTCCCTCCTTCCTACAAATCTATCTCCCTCTCTCTCCCTTACCTTTGTGGCGTGTTTTAAGGTTTCAGAGTACTTGTTGAAAGCCGCCGGAGCCTACGTGTATCGTGTACGTGTGTGGGCGGAAGCTTCTCCTCCGACGCAACCAGAAGTTGCGTCAGAGGAGTAGCTTCCACCCACACACGCACGCGATGCATGCAGGCTCTGGTGGCTTTCAACAAGTACTCTGAAACCTTAAATGTGCCGAGAAGGTAAGTGGGAGGGAGGGAGATGCACAGACTGCGCGAGGGGTGCCGAAGGGCAGTGAGGTGGCAAGAGGGAAGGGTGGATACTGCGGGGACTGGGCAGTGAAGGGGACAGTGGTCCGGTGACGGGGACAGATTTTTTCCCCCCGTGTCATTCTCTTAATTCCAAGATTCTGATATACTATCAGTTGTGTTTGTCACTTGGCAACATGCTCATGCTCCACCCCATTTGTACTTCTGACAGTTGTTTCAAGTTTATTAGAGGTTTGATATACTGCTCTTAAAACGACAGTCATAAGAATAACCTTACTGGGTCAGACCAATGGTCCATCAAGCCCAGGAGCCCGTTCTCACGGTGGCCAATCCAGGTCACTAGTACCTGCCCAAAGCCCAAGGTCAGTCAGAGCAGTTTACAACACAAAATTTAGGCACACTCTACCAGATTCTATTTACTGTGCCTATTCCAATTTGTGAATGCAACTTGTTAACAAGCAAATCTACACCAACAACTTACCAATTAACAAGCAATTATTGGCATTAATTAGAATTTACATACACAACCAAACATATTCTATAAATTGGGACATATAAATTATATCGTGCAGCTCTCAACAGGGGGCATGGCCAGAGGAAGGGCATGGGTGGGGCATAGGCATTCCTAAAAGTTAGGTACCACCATTATAGAATACACCCAATCAGCACACAATTTAGGACGAAGCCTTTACGGCAGGTTTTCATTAATATAAATGGATGCACCTAAAAATTTAGTTGTGTGGACTGGGGCTATGCATATTTTATAAAGCGCACCTAACTCTGGATGCAGTTTATAGAATAGCGTGAGCACAGATTTTTTTCAGCGTTCATTTTTTTAGGCGACAAATAGAATTTCCCCCACTGTGTATAGAATAGCACCTAGAATTTTGTGTGCGCAACTGCCAATTGCTGGCGAAATAATGCGATTACACGCTACTATTCTGTAACGGTCTTGCTACCATGGCTTCGTAAAAGTGGCCCTAAACTAGGTGTGCTATTGGTACTCAAATCTAGGCACCAGCTTACAGAAAAGCAATTCTATATTTCTTTATTCTAGTTTTATTTTTAAATTTTACCATAGTTTTTAAACTTGGTCAGCCTTGTCTCCTTGTATCTCTCCATTATCTTTAGACCTCCTCCTTAGCCAACAGTAAAATGTTCTGAGAACATTTTACTTTCAAACCTAAAATCTCTTCAGATCGCCCCCAAACTTTTACAAACTGTGTTTCTGCTCTAAGAAACAAGACTGAATTACTTACAAAGTGGTTCTGAGAACATTTTACTTTCAAACCTAAAAGCTCTTCTGATAGGCTTCAAAATGTTAGACTGTGTTTCTGCTCTAAGAAACACAGTCTAATGGAGAAGCAGAGCTAGAAACTAGAGGTAACAAAAAGAAAAAATTGAGATATATGTGCTTGTGAGCCATATTTAAAGTGGATCCTCAAATATTAAATGCATTTCAAAATCTGAGAAATACAGGAGTGAGACAATCAACCTTGATAACACAGGGATGGAAGAGTTCACTCAAATATTAGCATAACTGAGCAAAAATTTTTTTAGTATCATTGCCGTCTCAAAAACACATACCAGCTGAAGTATTTCGAGGATGAAATCTCAGAGTTCACTTACTCTCACAGGAAAAAACAGTGATTTCTCTTACTCATTAAAATGGACAGCAATGAACAGGAAAACCAATACAGGGCATGAGTCAGCCTCCTGTTTCTAGGGAGACTGGAGAAATATGAACAGTTGATGACTTTTTTTTTTTTCTTACAGTAAAATATGCCAAGCAGTGAAAAAGTGACTGACCTATTGTTATGTACATTTGGTATAATTTAAGAGATTAGAGATGAGGTGCAGATTAGCTGCTTCATATAGGGTTAAGATGCTTTTAACCAAAAGCAATGCACACAATTAAAAATATTAAAAAAAAAAAGCATAGCAAATTTTCCCTGCTTCTTTTAGGAGTGCTCAATGTCAGTCTGAATGCAATGGTGAGAGTGCATGCAAATAGATCTCATGCATATTCATTGAGAAATCCTGAAACCTGACTGGGTTGCAACCTTCAAGTACTGCGCACCCCTGTTTTAGGGATGTCTTCAAATGGCTTAGTTTTGTATATACAATAACAGTAATTAACCTCATTCTTAAGCCATGGTATGTTGGTTATGATCTCAGTCTCAAACTGTACTACTAAAGCCCACATTAGAGGGTGCTGAAAAGTTCTCAGCCCAGCCAAGAAGGGAATGATGATATGCTGCCATAAAACTTCTAAGTTATTTCACATATTCACCACCCCTAAGTTCATTCAACACACGTGGAACATCATGTCTTGACATTCCTGCAACTCTTCCAAAAAAAACACTCCGATGTCTGATCACTGAAATACCACTCCGTTGCTGCAATCAGCTTCGAATCACTCAAAAATTGTTGCTCTTTCAAAACTTTTTTAAAAATTTGGAAACAGAAAATAGTCAGATGGAGCAAGATCTGATGAGTAAGGTGGATGGTCTTTGCACTGAAACCCCAACTGTGTTAAAACATCATTGCTTTGCCAGCCTTCTGAGGTGTATTGTCTTGCAAAAAGAAAAAAACTCTTTCCATAACTTCCCTCTCCTTTTTTCTTTCAATGCCTCCTTTAATTGGCACAGCAAGTTACAGTAGTATTCTGCATTCACTGTTTGATCCCTTGGAAGATAGTCAGTCATTACAACACCTTCCTGATCCCTAACTCTGTGGTCATGACCTTTCCTACTGACTTTTGGATCTTAAAATTCATTAACAATTTAACATCTATACCAGTACAACAATCTACGTGTCAATACTTATGGTTGAACGCTAAGATTCAAAATTGGCAAGTCTAAGATCCTCTGGAAACATTGGCTGCAGGCAGGTATACATACTTGAGATCAGTGTTCTTCAACCACCGGGTCCATGGACCAGTGCCGGTCCGCAGAAATTTCCTGCCAGTCCACAGGACCAGCACGTGCATCGGGCCCAAGATAATGTTTTTTAACTGCCGGTCCACGGTGCGATCAATGTGGCGTTATCTTTGGGCTGGCTCCCTCACTATCGCAGTGCACAAAGCAACGGGCAGCCAGACGTCGCAATGTCAGGGGGAAGGCTTCCAGATGAGGTGCAGGACACGCGAGGAGCCGCTGCCCGTGGCTTTGTGCACTGCAGCAATGAGGAAGAAGGAGCCGGCCCAAAGATAACACCAGGGGCGGCATAAAACAACCATGCGGGAGCAGGCTAGAAGGTAAGGCACAGTATGGAGGGAGACAACAAAGGTAGGGGGAATGATTTTATTTTTCAATTTAGTGATTGAATTGTGTCAATTTAGAGAATTTACATCTTCTGTTTGTATTTTGCACTGTTCAGGAAGAAATGCATTTTTTTCTATTTCTCTGGGGGTTGTACTGCATGCAGAGTCTTGCATCTTAGGGTTTCTTTGTATATATTAGTACTTTTAGTTTCTGGTCCCATATTTGCATAGGGGTTATCTGTGTTCTGGTAGGAATGAATGTTGAGAAGCATAAAGTATGCTTTGTGTAGTTTAATTTTGTGGTCAACCATTATGTGTTGTTAAGATTATATTATGTGTATATATAAAAAATGAATGGAAAAAATAGTGTTACAATTAATACTATTATGGGGGCAGGATCTGGGGCGGAGATGGGTGGGGTCTGGCCCACGACTTAGCCCAGTGTTCTTCAACCGCTGGTCCATGGATCGGTGCCGGTTCACAAAATAATTATTTTATTTTCGCTGGTCCATAGGTGTAAAAAGGTTGAAGAACACAGCTTTAGATAATGTGTTATCAAATGGTAGAATGCTTGATTTTTCACAACTGCAACAATTATTCGGCATTACAAAGTCTCAAGCATATAAGTGGTTGCAGTTGAAGAAGGCCATTCAGAAAGGGTTCCCCGAATGGCGAAATTTTTTTAAAAAAAATCAATATAGCTTGCCGGGCCTTTGTTTCCAGACAGATATGCGAGGGCAGTGGTAGGCAAACTCATTAGTCAAGAGCGCCAAAATCAGCAGTACAACGATTAAGATCTTTTTTGAGAGCCATACCCCGTGCCCGCTTGTGTTACGATGGCTACATCAACCCGCTCATCCGCATGTAGTCAAAATCGATTCGTGGCATAGCCTAGAGAATGACACGGGGAAAAAATTTGTCTCCGTCCCTGCCCTGTCTCCTTGAGCTTGGTCCCTGTCCCTGCAAACCATCTGATCCCATCCACACAAGCCTCGAATAGTTTTATACTGAACTTATTATATTAAAATATAAAAAGAAACAATATTCTGTACAATTGTCAATATTCTGTACAATTGGGCAAGAGCGAACAAGAAGCTAATAAAGGGTATGGAGAATCTGAGCTACAAAGAACGCCTTGGAAAACTGGGATTGTTCACCCTCGAGAAGAGAAGACTGCGAGGGGATATGATAGAGACTTTTAAAATACTAAAAGGATTCGACAAACTAAAGCAAGAAACATCGTTATTCACATTGTCAAATGTGACACGGACGAGAGGTCATGAACTGAAACTGAGGGGCAACAGGCCCAGGACAGATGTCAGGAAGTTCTGTTTCACACAGCGAGTGGTGGACACTTGGAATGCTCTCCCGGAGGAGGTTGTGACGGAGACCACCATTCTGGGATTCAAGGGCAAGTTGGATGCACACCTTCTTGCAAATCACATTGAGGGATATGGGTTAACAAGGTCTTCATCAGGGAAAACCTAGCTTGGCCTCCGCGTGTGCGGGTCACTGGACTAGATGGACGTAAGGTCTGATCCGGTGAAGGCATTTCTTATGTTCTTATAAACCAGCGTCTTCTCCCCATTTCCCTTCAGCGTCTCTCCACTTCCCTTCAGCGCACGGACATAAAAACAAGCAAGCAATTTTATATAATTTTCATTCTATTCATTCATAGAAATTAAAGTCTAAATAATGCCAGTCACATAACAACAGTGGCGTACCAAAAGGGGGCGGGGTCTGTCCTGGGTGCAGCCTTAGGGGGGTGCATAGCCGGCCAGGTCCGGAAAATTCCTGGGCTGCAACGGCGACAGCACTCAGTGGCATCGGCGCCCTCCCCCCGGCGACGGCACTCAGCGGCATCAGCACCCCCCCCCCCACGACAGCACTCAGCCGCATCGGCGCCCCCCCCCCCACCGCGACAGCACTCAAGTTCGGCCTCCTTCTCCCGGCATCAACAGAACTTCAGATCGGCAACAGGTGCTCAGTCAAAAGCTTCCCCTGACTCAGCTTCCTGTTTCTGCCCAGGCAGTTCAGTCAGAGGGAAGCTTTTGATTGAGCACCTGTTGCCGATCTGAAGTTCTGTTGATGCTGGGAGAAGGAGGTCGAACTTGAGTGCTGTCGCAGGGGGGGGGACGACGATGCCACTGAGTGCCGTCACAGAGGGGGGGGGGGCCTTGCCGATCTAGTTGCCAAAATCGGAAAGGTGAGGAAGGGAGAAAGATGGGCCTGTGGTGGACAGAGAGATTGAGAGAAAGGGCAGATGATGGAAGTAGAGCGAAGGGGGAGAGAGAGAAAGGGCAGATGATGGAAGTAGAGAGAAGGGGGGAGAGAGAGAGAAAGGGTAGATGATGGAAGTAGAGAGAAGGGGGGGAGAGAGAGAGAAAGGGTAGATGATGGAAGTAGAGAGAAGGGGGGAGAGAGAGAGAGAAAGGGTAGATGATGGAAGTAGAGAGAAGGGGGGAGAGAGAGAGAGAAAGGGTAGATGATGGAAGTAGAGAGAAGGGGGGAGAGAGAGAGAGAAAGGGTAGATGATGGAAGTAGAGAGAAGGGGGGAGAGAGAGAGAGAAAGGGTAGATGATGGAAGTAGAGAGAAGGGGGAGAGAGAGAGAGAAAGGGTAGATGATGGAAGTAGAGAGAAGGGGGGAGAGAGAGAGAGAAAGGGTAGATGATGGAAGTAGAGAGAAGGGGGAGAGAGAAGAGGGCAGTTGATGGAAGTGGGGGGAAGAGAGAGAAAGGGCAGATGATGGAAGTGGGGAGACAGAAGAGGGCAGATGACAGAAGTGGGGAGACAGAAGAGGGCAGATGACGGAAGTGGGGAGAAGGGAGAGCAAATGCTGAATGGAAGTGGAGAAAAAACACATACTGGATGGAAGGAGGGATAAAGAAAAAGGACATATGCTTGATGGGAGAAGATAAGAGTTAGTGAGATAGTGGAGGGGTGAAGGAAAGGGGTGGCATGCTGTGGGTAGACATAGTGAAAAGAGGGAATTTGAGGACTGCATAGTGAGAACGAATTTAATTTAGACGGACGCAGAAAATAAAGAAGGAAGACCAGAGAAGGAAAGGGAAGAGAGAGAGATGCCAGAGAATGGGGAAGGAGACAGAGATATCAGATCTGAGCGGAGGAAATGAGAAGAGAGAGATGCTAAAAACCTCAGGGGGGAGGGAAAGAGAAATGAAAGGAGAAAGATGCCAGACCACGAGGGAACAGAGGGAAGATGATAGATGCCAGACCAAAGGGGGGGGTCTAGAGGAGAGATGGCAGGGGGAGACAGACAGTTTCTGGAAGGGGCAGACAGTGGATGGAACGGGCAGATGCTGGATTGAAGAGACAGGGCAGACGCTGGAAGGAAAAGAGTGAAAAGAAGATAAAAGCAGAAACCAGAGACAACAAAAGGTAGAAAAAAATAATTTTATTTCTATTTTGTCATTAGAATATATCAGATTTGAAATATGTATCCTGCTAGAGACGTAACTGGGACTGCAAAGCTCAGGCAGTGCTTCTTTAGCTTCCAGCTGGCTTAGGGCTATCTCGGACCAGGGGGCATTCCCCTAACACTATTCCTGTCATGTGTGACTGCAGTATTTTGTTAGCATGATATTTCTGTGTAGCATTCTATAATAATTTGGCTTATTCAGTTTTCTTGATAGTAGAGGGAATATATGTGAAGGGAAGGGGAGACAGGGGTTTTGTTGGTCCTTGCTCTGTATATTTATAAAATGACAATTGTACAGAATATTGTTTCTTTTTATACTTATATATAAAATCATATACTGAGACTTATGCGGATGGGATCAGATGGTTTGCGGGGACTGAGATTACGGAGACGGGGCGGAAATGTGGTTTTTTAATTTCAGTCTTAGTAGTTTGCCGGCCCACAAAATAATTTTTTTATTTCTGCCGGTCCACGGATGTAAAAGGTTGAAAAACACTGCTCTAGAGCAGAGTCGGCAGCTGCGCTGAGGTGCAGGAAGGTCCCCCGATGACTCGTCTGCCGGCTTTGCTCTGGAAGAAGTAAGTTATGTCGGAGGGGGTGGACCCGGCAGACGCAGTCATCACGGGTCCTTGCCGTAACTCCCTGCGTCTGCCGGGTCAACCCCCTCCGATGTAACTTACTTCTTCTGGAGCAAAGCTTGGAGTCATCGCGGGACCTTCCAGCACGCTCTCTCGGAGAGAGCGTGAACTCGCAGGCCTTGAGCATGCGCAGATGCTCAAGGCCCAGGAAAGAAGAGGAGGCTGATCTTCGGGCACCGGCACCAACGCACAGGACATGCCGGTGCCGAGATGGAAGTAAGAAGCCTGTTCGGGTGGGTCTGGGAGACTTCAGATCGTGGCGGGAGGGGGGGGGGGTGCCGGATCACACGGGGGGACCTTCAGGGGAGCAATGCCGGTTCTCATGGGGGGGGGGGGGGGATAGAGCAGCACCGCTGGCCTCGGGGGATGTGGGTGGGTGGGAACGAATCAAGCGAGTTTCCTTTAGTTCCTATGGGGAAACTCGCTTTGATATACGAGTATTTTGGTTTGCGAGCATGCTTCTGGAACGAATTATGCTCGTAAACCAAGGTACCACTGTAGTTCCAAATCTAATAATGCTAGCATTGCCATCTTGAAATAGGGACACTGGATCATTTGTTGTTCTATTGTCCTTTGATACTCAACTTTTGGAAATCAATATGGGGACAAATCAATTTGATTTTAGAATCCTCTATTCCGCTGTCTTATGAGGTGGTTATTTGTGGTATACTGTTATCACCTAAACCTCCTTTGAACAAATATAAAAGTAGATTATTTGCTGCTATGACTGAGATAGCCATGCAATTAGTTACTAAAAACTGGAAAAAATTGGGATCGGCTTAATCTCTCCTTTTGGTGGGAGTCTCTATGCTTATGTTACAAGTATGAGAAAATGAACTCAGAAATTTTGGGTAATAAGTTATTTAACTTAACTTGGAGTCCAATGACAAAGTTTGTTAAAAGTTGATTAGCTAGATTATTCTCCCGATTTCTCATTTGAGTTACACATCCAGGAAGGGTGGGTGGGCAGAGGGGTATTATATTTTGTGGTCATCATTAAGTTCAAAATGGATTTACTGCAGTAATGCATTTTGTTTTTGTTCTCATATTGGGATGGGAGGGGGGAAATGGTTTTTGAAGGAATTTTATGATTGATGAACTAGTTGTTCCAAAACATTGGAACCAGCTCACTGAAAATGCTGCAAAATCAACTTGGAAGTGTCCACTTGATGTCATTTCTCGTCAGCATTTAAACATTTGGGCACCTACTTGACTGACAGCTGCTCATGAATTATACACCCAGGTTCTCAGGATATCTGCAGTGTCTCAGCAATTGTTTTAGCCAATCTGCCAACATCTGGTCATGGACATGGTCAACAATTACAGGAGTTGACACTATTGAGGCCTCCTAGATCTTGTTGCACCTTCAGTCTCAAAATCTCTCGCTGAAAGTTTGCACACCAGTTCTTCACTAGAGTATGATGGGCAATTGTCACTCAATGTTTGTTTGCATCATGCATTCATAGATTTCCTTTGGAGTTTTTATCTGCAGGAATAGGAACTTAATGACAGCTCAGAGTCCCACATTTTTTGTTGACATGGTTCAATCAATTGAAAATGCCAAAACAAAGCATTACGATTCTGCAGATTGACACTTTGAAAAATAAAGTAACACTTTTTTCAGCTACAGTGGCAAAATAACACTCAGAATTTAGAAGTTGGTTGGGTCGAGAACTTTTCAGCACCCCCTTGTAACAGTACTATTATGCCAAAGATCTTCCTTCTGGATTTCATAAGATGTGCTTGGAAATTGCTTTCAATCAAGCCTGTGACACTAATAAGAAGATAAATATTTCTGCCATATTTTCTTGGTCTCCGACTATATTGGTTGTACTTCTAAATCTTGTGTCTTAACACATAAATCACTTGACATTGACACTTCCCTATAGTTCCCCTAAAACTCAGAGATGCAAATCAGACCAGTTTGTTCTCTGCTAACAAAAGCAGGGAAATTAGCTACAGTGATATGTATTAACCATGGAATTCTATAAAGGCACTAGAAATTGAATGCGCAAATGTAGGCATGTGCACAGTTTCTGCACACAATTTAACTGAAGAAGACCTTTAACACTAATATTGATATCTTTACAAGAACATAAAAACATAAAAAGCTGCCATGCTGACTGGGACAGACAGAAGATCCTTCAAGCTCAACATCACAAGTACCTGGTAAGATCCCAAAGAGCAAAACAGATTTTATATGTCATTTATCCTAGGAATAAGCAGTGGATTTTTCTCAAGTCCTTCTTAATAATGGCTTATGGACTTTTGTTTTAGGAAATTATTCAACCCTTTTTTTTAAACCTGCGCTAAGCTAACAGCTTCCACCACATTCTCTGGCAATGGATTCCAGAGTTTAATTACTTGTTGAATGAAGAAATATTTTCTCTGGCTTGTTTTAATCTACTACTTATTAGCTTCATTTTATGCCTCCTAGTATTTTTGGAAAGAGTAAACAAGTAATTCACATGTACCCATTCCACCCCACTCAGTATTTTATAGACCCCCTATCATATCTCCCCTAAGCTCTCTCTTCTCCAACTAAGGAGCCCTAGCTGCTTTAGCCTTTCCTCATAGGAATGTTGTCCAATCTCCTTTATTATCATTTTTGTCACCCTTCTCAGTACCTTTTCTAATTCCACCATATCTTTTTTTGGAAATGCAGTGACTAGAATCGCACACTGTATTGCTCCATGGTGTGGCCACACCTCAAATACTAAAGGTATAACATTTGCATCAGTTTTCTGGATAATTCTTTTCTGGATAATCCCTAACATTCTATTTGTCTTCTTAGCCACCACTGCATACTCAGCAGAGTGTTTCAATGTTATCAACTATGACATCCAGATCCTTTTCCTGGGCAATTGTTGGCCCTAAATGGTTTTACGGTAATTAATATAATCAGGACTTCCTGATCACTCTTTTCCAATACAGATTCACGGCGATTTACATGTTAAGAGGCCCATGTAGCAACATGGGGAAACAACAACACAGAGAAGAAAGGAATAATGTTGCTTTATGCAAGTAAATTTATGTACGGGATCAATGCCTAAATTTTACTCATGAGTCCAAAAAGGGGATAGATCGGGACATTTATTTTAAGTTATGCATATAGTATAGAATAAGGGGGGAGATTCATACTTAATTTAGGCATGATGATTTGCACCAGTTCCTATTTGTGTAAATGACCACACAACCCACCCACCTCTCTTTTATGAAGCCAAGTTAGGCTTTTTAAAAAAAAAATTACTGGCCACGGCAGTAAAAGCTTCAACACTCATAGAATTCCTATGAACGTTGGAACTAATACCGCCAAAGCCGGCGATAAAAAGCCTAACGCGGCTTCATAAAAGGAGGCTTGTAATTGAACGCCATTTATAGAATAGCACTCAGCAGATTTTTTTTCAGCACTGTCTTTAGGCATTTTTGTTTTTTTTAAGGCGCCTCATTTCTAAATGTAACCAGGGTCATAACTTTCTTCATTCTCTTTGGGAGTGTCCCATCAGATTTTTTGGACAAGAAAAGTGGAATTTATAACAGCATAGCACATTATATTTCATCTAAAGACCCATTTATTAGATATAATGGATGTCTACAACATTCAAGATAGGAGGAAAATATTCTTTGTGCGAAAAACACTTCTTAGTGGGAGGAAGTGCATTTTACAACATTGGGTATCAGCAGAACCTCTAGGAATGAAAAATTGAAAGCTGGGGCCCTCATGTAAATTCTCTCACTCCTAAACTTACCCCCTCTTTTACTAAACTGTGATAGTGGTCATTAGCATAGTAACATAGTAGATGACGGCAGATAAAGACCCGAATGGTCCATCCAGTCTGCCCAACCTGATTCAATTTAAATTTTTTTTTTTTTTTTTAATGTTTCTTCTTAGCTATTTCTGGGCAAGACTCCAAAGTTTACCCGGTACTGTGCTTGGGTTCCAACTGCCAAAATCTCTGTTAAGACTTACTCCAGCCCATCTACACCCTCCCAGCCATTGAAGCCCTCCCCTGCCCATCCTCCACCAAACGGCCATACACAGACACAGACCGTGCAAGTCTGCCCAGTAACTGGCCTAGTTCAATATTTAATATTATTTTCTGATTCTAAATCTTCTGTGTTCATCCCACGCTTCTTTGAACTCAGTCACAGTTTTACTCTCCACCACCTCTCTCGGGAGCGCATTCCAGGCATCCACTACCCTCTCCGTAAAGTAGAATTTCCTAACATTGCCCCTGAATCTACCACCCCTCAACCTCAAAATTATGTCCTTGGTTTTACCATTTTCCTTTCTCTGGAAAATATTTTATTCTACGTTAATACCCTTCAAGTATTTGAACGTCTGAATCATATCTCCCCTGTCTCTCCTTTCCTCTAGGGTATACATATTCAGGGCTTCCAGTCTCTCCTCATACATCTTCTGGCGCAAGCCTCCTATCATTTTCGTCGCCCTCCTCTGAACCGCCTCAAGTCTTCCTATGTCTTTCACCAGATACGGTCTCCAAAACTGAACACAGTACTCCAAGTGGGGCCTGGGCATCAACACCTTCTTCCTTCTACTGACTACGCCTCTCTTTATACAGCCCAGCATCCTTCTGGCAGCAGCCACTGCCTTGTCACACTGTTTTTTCGCCTTTAGATCTTCGGACACTATCACCCCAAGGGCCCTCTCCCCGTCCGTGCATTATCAGCTTCTCTCCTCCCAGCATATACGGTTCCTTCCTATTATTAATCCCCAAATGTATTACTCTGCATGTCTTTGCATTGAATTTTAGTTGCCATGTATTACTCTGCATTTCTTTGCATTGAATTTTAGTTGCCAGGCATTAGACCATTCCTCTAACTTTTGCAGATCCTTTTTCATATTTTCCACTTCCTCTTCGGTGTCTACTCTGTTACAAATCTTGGTATCATCTGCAAAAAGGCACACTTTTCCTTCTAACCCTTCAGCAATGTCACTCACATACATATTGAACAGGATTGGCCCCAGCACCGAACCCTGAGGGACTCCACTAGTCACCTTTCCTTCCTTCGAGCGACTTCCATTAACCACCACCCTCTGGCGTCTGTCCGACAGCCAGTTTCTGACCCAGTTCACCACTTTGGGTCCTAACTTCAGCCCTTCAAGTTTGTTCAACAGCCTCCTATGACGAACTGTATCAAAGGCTTTGCTGAAATCCAAGTAAATTACATCTAGCATATGTCCTCGATCCAGCTCTCTGGTCACCCAATCAAAAAATTCAATCAGGTTCGTTTGGCACGATTTACCTTTTGTAAAGCCATGTTGCCTCAGATCCTGTAACCCATTAGATTCAAGGAAGTTCACTATCCTTTCGTTCAGCAACACTTCCATTATTTTTCCAACAACTGAAGTGAGGCTCACCGGCCTGTAGTTTCCTGCTTCATCCCTGTGACCACTTTTATGAATAGGGACCACATCCGCTCTCCTCCAATCCCCAGGAATCATTCCCGTCTCCAGAGATTGTTGAACAAGTCTTTAATAGGACTTGCCAGAACCTCTCTGAGCTCCCTTAGTATCCTGGGATGGATCCCGTCTGGTCCCATCGCTTTGTCCACCTTCAGTTTTCAAGTTGCTCATAAACACCCTCCTCCGTGAACGGCGCAGAATCTACTCCATTTTCTCGTGTAACTTTGCCAGACAATCTCGGTCCTTCTCCAGGATTTTCTTCTGTGAACACAGAACAGAAGTATTTGTTTAGCACATTTGCTTTCTCCTCATCACTCTCCACATATTTGTTCCCAGCCAATCTCGGTCCTTCTCCAGGATTTTCTTCTGTGAACACAGAACAGAAGTATTTGTTTAGCACATTTGCTTTCTCCTCATCACTCTCCACATATTTGTTCCCAGCATCTTTTAGCCTAGCAATTCCATTTTTTATCTTCCTCCTTTCACTAATCTATCTGAAAAAATTTTTATCTCCCTTTTTTACATTTTTAGCCATTTGTTCTTCCGCCTGTGCCTTCGCCAAACGTATCTCTCTCTTGGCTTCTTTCAGTTTCACCCTGTAGTCCTTTCTGCTCTCCTCTTCTTGGGTTTTTTATATTTCATGTACGCCAACTCTTTCGCCTTTATTTTCTCAGCCACTAGGTTGGAGAACCATATTGGCTTCCTTTTTCTCTTGTTTTTATTGATTTTCTTCACATAAAGGTCCGTAGCCATTTTTATCGCTCCTTTCAGCTTAGACCACTGTCTTTCCACTTCTCTTATGTCCTTCCCTCCTAAAAGCTCTTTCTTCAGGTACTTTCCCATTGCATTAAAGTCCGTACGTTTGAAATCTAGGACTTTAAGTATCGTGCGGCCGCTCTCCACTTTAGCCGTTATATCAAACCAAACCATTTGATGATCACTACTACCCAGGTGAGCACCCACTCTAACATTAGAGATACTCTCTCCATTTGTGAGGACCAGATCCAATATCGCTTTTTCCCTTGTGGGTTCCGTCACCATTTGTGTGAGCAGAGCCTCTTGAAAGGCATCCACAATCTCCCTACTTCTTTCCGATTCCGCAGACGGAACATTCCAGTCCGCATCCGGCAGGTTGAAATCTCCCAACAGCAGAACCTCCTCTTTCCTTCCAAACTTTTGGATATCCACAATCAGATCCTTATCAATTTGCTGCGATTGAGTCGGAGGTCTGTAGACTACACCCACGTAGATAGAAGTTCCATCTTCTCTTTTCAGAGCAATCCATATCGCTTCTTCCTCTCCCCAGGTCCCTTGCATTTCGGTCGCTTGGATATTGATCTTTACATAGAGAGCTACTCCTCCACCTTTTTGACCATCTCTGTCCTTCCTAAAAAGATTATATCCCGGTATGTTTGCATCCCATCCATGTGATTCACTGAACCATGTCTCTGATAGCGACAATATCTAGATCTGCCTCTAACATCAGGGCTTGCAGATCATGAACTTTGTTGCTTAGACTGCGAGCATTTGTGGTCATCACTTTCCAGCTATTTTTCAGCGATAATCTCCTTTTTCGTATGGATTTTTGTGTCGTTTCACTTTCCGTTGCAATACTAAGAAATGAGTTGCTGATATTGCTTATGTTGCAGCCTTTACTACTATCACATCTTTTCTTTTGCCGGGGGTGGTCTCTATAATTGTCCTTCGTACATACACCACCCCCACCTTCTAGTTTAAATGCCTAGAAAAATATTGTCTAAATTTCTCTGCAAGGTTTCTTTTTCCTGCTGTAGTAATATGTAGCCCATCAGTGCAATATAGCTTCTTGTCCTTCCATGTATTTCCCCATCCTCCTATGTACCTGAAGCCTTCTTGATGACACCAGGCTCTGAGCATCTATTAAAGTCTTCTGTGTTTTTCACTCTTTGCTCTCCCTTTCCATATGCAGGCAGTATTTCAGAAAAAGCTAAAGTCTTTACAAAAGGTTTCACGCCCTCACCAAGCTCCCGAAAAGCTTTCTGTGCTGCAAGTGTGGAGTTGTTGGCCAGGTCATTTGTTCCCAGATGGATAAAAACATCAGTGTTAAAATCCTTAGTTTCTTCCTTAATTATAGTCAGTATTTGCCTGGAATTCCTGGTAGCTGAATGCTGGAACTCCTGGTAGCGAATGCTGGAACTCCTGGTAGCGAATGCTTTGCGCTGCTCCTGACACTCATAGAGTTCCTATGAGCGTTGGGAGCAGCATGGAGCATTCAGCACAGCTCCCTGCACTAATAACCACTATCGCAGTTTAGTAAAACGAGGTGGGGGGTTAGTGTTAAGTCAGTGGTGATTTACTGTTGTCTGTTCTGCTCTGTCCTTTATTGGGAATGTGGTGAGGGGTTTATAATAGCCCCAACACCTAATTGCATTTACTGACTGGGTCACTTTATGAAAGAGGCAATAACATGGAGAGTTTGGGAAGGGAAGGTTAGTTAAGCTTTATGGAATAGCATAAAACCGATTTCTTTTTAGGTCTGTAATTCATCAAGTTGCAAGGACTTGAGCATGAATCGATGGCACCTAAGACAACAACAAAAGTAATATCATAGCAATGAGTCTCTTTGGTTATCTTCTCACAATAATAGGTTTACAAATAAAGTTATGACTTATGGGCGGGCTATTTTGGAAGAGGGAAGAGTATTTTCATAAGTGATACAAAAAAAAAAAAAGTAACTAAATCTGGATTGAATTGTATATTCATTACTGTTGCTTTAGGAGCAAGGTATGTTCATATTTGTGATTCCTTGTATGTTTCTTTTTGATAAGCAATAAAAAGTCTAATAGCAAAAAAGAAGGAGGAGAGGAAAAAAAAAAAAAAAAAAAAGAGAGACCACAAGGAATATACAGACAATAAAAGGGATGAGAGAGCAAAGGAAACGTTAGGTGACAGAAGTGCTGATGGGATTCCAAGATGGCCATGATACAGAAGTGCTGAGAGGATCGCTTCCGAACCGCGCCACTCAGAACTTTTTCTTTTGTGCACTACTCCGGCTCTAGTAGCCTATCTTTGAGATGCCGAAGAGGCGAGGCAGGAGTGCCGCTAGCGCCTTGCAGCATCCCGACCTTCGGCAATATCGAAGAGTGTTTGCGGAGGATACAAAGAGCAGTAGTTGCGACGCCGTTGAGGGCGCCTGGTCTTGACGAAACTAGAGTCACTTCTCCTGGGCCAGACATCACACTTAGCCCCGACGTGAGAGCCCCACCCCCACAACGCCGAGTTACCAGCTCTCCAGGGGTAGAGGAAACCCCGGAGATAGGGGAGGAACTCTCCCCAGAGGCGAGAAGTCCACCGTTGGAGAGTCTGGAAACAGAGCCCCTAGTTCAGGGTGTATCTGTAGGAGAAACCGGGGGAGAGTCAGCTACCGGAGTTGAAGAAAATCAGCTGGAACAAAGTCAAGAATCAGCTTCTACAGACGGTGAGCATTTCTATACTCAGCAAAGGCTTCTAATACTGGATAAACCAGCACAAGTGACTCGAGTCCTTATGGGATTTAATTACAAACTTTACAAAGACTATTAGCCCCAATTTCCAATATGTTGAAGCAAAATTGATTCAACATACTAAAGAGCTTAAGGTCTTAAAAGAGGATCTGACAGTTTCAAAATCTTCTGTCCAGAAGCTTGATCAGGAACTATTATTAACTAAACAAGTACAACAGTCCCTTGTTAAAGATCAAATGAACCTTAGGAAGAAGTTAGAAACACTGGAGAACAACGCAAGGAATAATAATCTGAGATTAATTAACTTTCCAAGATTAACTATGGTAACTCCTAGGAAGATGCTTAGGAGATACCTGGTGGAAATTCTACAAATTCCAGAGGAAACATTGCCATCTTTTTCCCAAGTGTATTATTTGCCTAATAAAGGAGGGAATCAACTACAGATTAAAGTAAATGATCAAGCACCATTAAATGTTTCGGAAATTTTGGGAACATCAGACAGAGATATTGCTATACCATCCACGATGATATTAAAAGTAGCTCTTTTGATTGATAAAATGTGGATATTGAGGCTTTTCTTCAAAAATAAACAGAAATAATTTCTTGGGTGTAAAATTCAAATGTTTCCCGATCTTTCAAGGGAAACTCAAAAGCGGCGTAGATAATTTCTTCTCCTGAGACCAGGAGTCACTTCACTGGGGGCAACATTTTACTTGAGGCACCCTTGCAAGTGTATTATTTGCCACCGTTCAGTTAAATATGTTTTCTTTGAACCCCAACAACTAAGTGCTTTTTTGGCAATGTCCCTGCTAGATGAAGGAAAATCAAGTGCTCAATAGTTATATAGATGCTCCTACCTCAGCACTATCTGTAGTCATCTTGCTATATTATAGTATATTTTCCTTTATTTTTCATCTATGTGTAACCTTGGAATCCTAGGTTGAGGATTTGAGCAACTTAGTCAATTTTTTTCTTACTTTTTAAACTTTCTTTGTAAATAGTATTAAGGTATGATTTACATTGTATGAAGTACTAATTCACTTTCTCTACAAGTGTTTGTTTGCTTGATCTGTAAATAATGAAACTTATAAATAAATTTTTAAAAAAAAGGAAATGTTAGGAAAAAGCAAATAACATTACTGTTGTAGACCTATTTAGAGAACGACAAAGGGACAAATTTGTCTCTGTCCCCACAGGATCTATCTCCGCGAGTTCTGCCCCTAATTTATCCCTGCAAGCTCTGTTCTCATCTGCAAAGCCTCAAACACTAATGATTTTAAAGTGTTTGAGATTTGTGCAGATGAGGACAAAATTTGCAGGGATGGGGGATAAATTTGTCCCTTTTGCATTCTCTACCTACGATTCTATGCTAGCATTAGTAGAACAGGTGACAGTGCGAACAAGGGAAGTTGGTGCTGCACAAAGGAAGTAAACCCATAGGATCTAAGATAAGCTGAAGACAGGGACAAAAAACATAGCGCAGAAGAGGAAAGAATGCTGGGCCAGAAACCAGTGACGCACATTTTAGCTCAAAACAGGAAGTCTGAGGAAGAGCTGCTACAAAAGCTTGTCCTGTCTCTCAAATCTCCTCTCTGCCAGACTACTGCTGCTGTGCACCAAGGTGGAAAAGGAGTATGGGGAATGGAACATGAGGGCAGATTTTATTTACTTATTAGGGCACACCTTTACATTGATAGCTCAAGGCAAGTTACATTCAGGTACAGAAGGTGTTTCCCTGTCCCAGAGAACTTTGTATGGTAAACTGTCTTGATGAGACCTTTTGTTGAATTTACAGTCTACAAGGGGTAGGGAACTCCAGTCCTCGAGAGCCATATTCTAGTCAGGTTTTCAGGATTTCCCCAATGAATATGCATTGAAAGCAGTACATGCAAATAGATCTCATGCATATTCATTGGGGAAATCCTGAAAACCTGACTGGAATACGGCTCTCGAGGACCGGAGTTCCCTACCCCTGGTCTAGCAAGTCATTGTAAACATTAAATAGTCTGCCCACCCTTATCACCTGCTCAGAGAAGGTTTACAGGGTTCTGTTTAAATTTGGTTTTGATCCTTCTTTTCTTCCTCCTCCCCACCAAAAAAAAAACACTTCATGGCCTCCCTCATTCTGAAGGGTCCACAAAGAGCCCTGCTTTTATTGATAGACGAGACAGAACAGGGAACCTGATGCATAACCTATGTGTTGATACACAGAATTGGAAGCAGAAATTCTCAGCCTAGTCCCTGGGACACACCAAGCCACTCTAGTTTTCATTAAGTGCAGGAGTAGCAGCCAATATGTCAGTGCAGTGAACAGAGATCCTGGAAAACTGGGTTCAATTCCCACTGCTCCTTGGGACCTTGGACTACTACTACTATTTAGCACTTATATAACTCTCCATTGCCGCAGCTACAAAAAAAACACCTTAGATTGTGAGCCAACTAGAGACAGAAAAGTACTTGCATATAATGCGTACAGAGTTGCATTAAGCCTAGCAGCGCTACAGAAACGGTAAGAGGGGCCAAAAGAGATTACAAGGAAAAAATAGCCAAGGAGGCAAAAAACTTCAAGCCTTTCTTTTGAAATATTAAGGGGAAACAACCCGCGAAGGAAGCGGTAGGGCTGTTGGATGACCATGGAATAAAGGGAGTGCTAAAGGAGGACAAAACCATCGCCAACAAACTGAACACATTTTTATGCGTCTGTATTTACCGAAAAGGATATACACAACATACTGGAAGCTGACAGGCTATATGCAGGAAACAAAGATGGGAAACTGACAGGGTTGACAGTCAACGTAGAAGAGGTATGCAGGCAGATTGACAGGCTTAAAAATGATAAATCCCCGGGACCAGATGGCATCCATCTGAGGGTAATCAAGGAACTTAAAGGGATTATAGCTGAACTGCTCCAACTAATAGCCAATCTGCCAATCAAATCAGGAAGTGGCGAATGTTACACCGATCTTCAAGAAAGGTTCGAGGGGAGATCTGGGAAACTACCGACCGGTGAGTCTGACCTCGGTACTGGGAAAGATGGTAGAGGCACTGAAAGGACCGCATCATTGATCACCTTGACAGACACAATCTGCCGAGGATCAGCCAGCACAGCTTCAGCAAAGGAAGATCTTGCTTAATGAACTTGCTGCACTTCTTCAAGGGAGTACACAGGCAGACAGACAAGGATGATCTTGTTGACATTGTATATCTGGATTTTCAGAAGGCATACGACAACGTCCCGCATGAACGACTACTTTGAAAAATTGTGAAAAATTGCGAGCCAGGAATCGAGGGTGAAATACTCACATGGATTAAAAACTGCTTGGTGGATAGGAAACAGAGAGTGAGGTTAAATGGACAATACACAGACTGGAAAAGCGTCAGCAGTGGAGTGCCGCAGGGTTCAGTGCTTGGAACCGTGCTCTTCAACATATTTATAAATCACCTGGAAATTGGTATGACGAGTGAGGTGATGAAATTTGCAGACGTTACAAAGTTATTCATACTAGTGAAGACACAGAAGGATTGCGAAGACTTGCAACGTGACAAACACGGTCGAGAAATGGGCCGCGAAATGGCAAATGAGGTTTAATGTGGATAAGTGTAAGGTGATGCATGTTGGTAACAAAAATATTATACACGAATACACGATGTCCGGTGCAGTACTCTGAGAGACCCCCCCAGGAAAGAGACTTAGGAGTACTGGTCGACAAGTCAATAAAGCTGTCCGCGCAATGTGCGGCAGCGGCGAAAAGGGAAACAGAATCCTAAGAATGATTAAGAATAGGATTACAAACAGATCGGAGAAGGTTATAATGCCGCTGTACTAGGTCATGGTATGCCCCCACCTGGAATACTGCGTCCAGGACTGGTCGCCGTACATGAAGGACATTGTACTACTCGAAAGGGTCCAGAGAAAAGCGACTAAAATGGTTAAGGGGCTGGAGGAGTTGCTGTACAGTGAGAGATTAGAGAAACTGGGCCTCTTCTCCCTTGAAAAGAGGGGACATGATCGAAACATTTAAGATACTGAAGGGAATAGCCTTAATAGATAAAGACAGGTAGTTCACCCTCTCCAAGGTAGAGAGGGCACTCTCTAAAGTTAAAAGGGGATAGATTCTGTACAAACGTAAGGAAGTTCTTCTTCACCCAGAGAGTAGTAAAAAACTGGAATGCTGTTCCGGAGGCTGTTATAGGGGAAAACACCCTCCAGGGATACAAGACAAAGTTAGACAAGTTCCTGCTGAACCAGAACATACACAGGTAAAGCTAGACTCAATTAGGACAGTGGTCTTTGACCTGAGGGCCGCCACAGGAGTGGACTGCTGGGCGCGATGGACCACTGGTCTGACCCAACGACAGCAATTCTTGTGTTAAGTAGTAGTATCAGTAGTAGATGTCCACAATGAATATGCATTGAAAATCAAAAGAGACAAGCTCAAAATAAAATTATTCATTCAAAAATGTTTTTTAATATAATGTGATGTGCTCAGACCCATAACCAAAAAACCACAGACCAGACAAGGGTTACCACAAGACCATCACTTGCACATCACAAACCCTGAACCACCCACAACTGTCACACTCCCCTACACAAATGTTCCACATCATAACATAAAAACATGATGGTAGATGAAGGCCAAATGACCAATCCAGTCTGCCCACCATCAGTAACCATGATCTCTTCCTCTCTCTAAGACAGGGGTGCACAATCTCAGCCCTTGCCAGGCCAGGATTTCCCAAATGAATATGCATGAGATCAATATGCATACAATGGAAGCAGTGCAGGAAAAATAGATCTCATGCAAATTCACTGGGGGAACTACTAAAATCACGACTGGATTTGGCCCTCGAGGACCAGAGTTGTGCACCCCTGTTCTAAGAGATTCCACATGCTTATCCCACGGTTTCTTGAGTTCAGACACTGTCTCTGTCCCCACCATCTCTTTCAGGGGACTGTTCAATGCATCTACCACCTTTTCTGTAAAAAAATATTTCCTTAGATTATTCCTGAGCCTATCATCTCAACTTCATCCTATGCCCTCTCACTCCAGAGCTTCCTTTCATATGAAAGGCTCATGCACATTTATGCCATGTAGGTATTTAAACGTCTATCATATCTCTCTCCTCTCCCGCCTTTCCTCCATATTGAGATTTTTAAGTCTGTCCCCATATATCTTATAACGAAGACCACACATTATTTCAGCAGTCTTCCTCTGGACCGACTCCATCCTTTTTATATCTTTTTGAAGGTGTAGTCTCCAGAATTGCACACAATATTCTAAAGGAGGTCTCACCAGTCTTATATAGGAGGCATCAATACCTCCTTTTTCCTAATGGCCTTACCTCTCCCTATGCACCCTAGAATCCTTCTAGCTTTTGCCGTCACCTTTTCCACCCTTTTGGCCACCTTAAGATCATCACATACAAATCACACCCAAGTTCTGCTCTTCTATCGTGCACAAAAGTTCTTCATTCACTAAACTGAACCCTTCCTTCGGGTTTTGCAGCCCAAATGCATGACCTTGCATTTCTTAGCACTAAATTTTAGCTATCAAAGTTCAGACCATTCTTCAAGCTTTGCTAGGTCTTTCTTCATGTTATTCACACCATACAGGGTGTTGTACTCTATTGCAGATTTTGGCATCATCCACAAAGAAGCAAATTTTACCCGACAGCCCTTCAACAATATTGCTTATAAAAATGTTAAAAAGAACAGGCCCAAAAACCTTGAGGCACACCAATGGTAACATCCCTTTCCTCAGAGTGATCTTCATTGACCACTCCCCTCTGTCGCCATCCACTCCCCTCTGTTGCCATCCACTCAACCAGTTCCTGACCCAGCCCGTCACTTTGGGGCCCAATCCCAAGGGCACTCAGTTTATTTATTAGACGTCTGTGTGGAACATTGTCAAAGACTTTGCTAAAATCTAAATACACGTCTAGCGTACTCCCTCTATCCAATTCTTTGGTTACCCAGTCAAATAAATTGATCAGATTTGTCTGACAAGACCTACCTCTAGTGCAGTGGTTCCCAACCCTGTCCTGGAGGACCACCAGGCCAATCGGGTTTTCAGGCTAGCCCTAATGAATATGCCTGGAGCAGATTTGCATACCTTTCAAGTCCATTATATGCAAATCTCTCTCATGCATATTCATTAGGGCTAGCCTGAAAACCCGATTGGCCTGGTGGTCCTCCAGGACAGAGTTGGGAACCACTACTCTAGTGAAACCAGTCCTGTAATCCACCAGATTCCAGAAACTTCACCATTCTCTGTTTTAAAAGTGTTTCCATTAATTTGCTTACCACAGAAGTCAGACTTACCAACCTGTAATTCCCTATTTCTTCCTTACTTCCACTTTTGTATAGAGCAGCGGTCTCAAACTCAAGCCCTTTGCAGAGCCACATTTTGGATTTGTAGGTAGTTGGAGGGCCACAGAAAAAATAGTTAATGTCTTATTAAATGACAACTTTGCATGAGCAAAGTTTTGTGGATTATCTGAAATTATCAGAAGCAATTAAGGAAAGATTTATAAACTATAACCGTTATAGTTTATAAATCTCTCCTTAATTGCTTCTGATAATTTCAGCTATACACAGCTGGAAGTAGTGCCAACATGCAGAAAGTGAAAAACTATCAAAGTATCAACTGCGAGAGACAAGATTTTGGACCAAGTATTTTGAGGCCCTCAGTATTATAAAGAATGATTCTTTATGGAAAACTTGTGCCTTAAGTGACCGGCGGTCATGTCCACAACCACCTTCAGCTCTCACCTCCTCCAGCACCGGACACATGCACAAGCTGCACTGCCTCCAATGATAACCTTATGGTTCTGGAACGTTTCCCACCTCAATGCTGTAACCTCATGCAAGTGCTTTCCTGCATCTGTACGCGATTGTTTACAGATGCAGGAAAGCCTTGCGTAATTTACAGCAGTGAGGCAGGCAACATTCCAGAACGTGACCGCCACACACTTAAGGCACAAGTTTTCCATAAAGAATCATTCTTTATAATACCAAGGGCCTCAAAATAGTACCTGGCGGGCCGTGAGTTTGAGACCACTGGTATAGAGGGACCACATCCGCCATTTTCCAGCCCTCCGGTACCACTCCCAACTCTAGAGAATCATTGAAAATGTCAAACAACAGAGCCACCAGAACTTCTCCAAGTTCCTTCAGCACCCTTGGATGTACACCATCCAGCCAATCGCTTTGTCTACCTTTAATTTAGCTAGCTCCTCACAAACACAACCCTCTGAAAATCAATCAGGGTCTACCACTCCATCATCCCTATTCATGTTTGTCGTTTGCTGTCCCGTTCCCAGCACTTTAGCCGTAAACACAGAACAGAAATATATGTTAAGCAATTCAGCCTTTTCTTTATCAGCTTCTACATATTTATCCCCTTCGAATCTCACAATGCCACTTTTGCACTTATTCCTATCACTGATATCTAAAAAATGTCTTGTCTCCTCATTTTACCGTATTTTTTCTTCCATTTGTATCTTTGCTTTCCTGACTACTCGACTAACCTCTCTTAACTTTTCCGGATATTTTTGCCTGTTTTCCTCTTTCTGCAATCTTTTGTAGTTTATGAAAGCTAGCCTCTTATTCCTTACCTTCTTAGCTACTACTTTTGAGTACCAAAAGTAGCCTTCTTTTCCTCTTTCTTTTACTTACTTGCCTCACAAAAAAGTTTGCCGCCCTTACAATAACTCCTTTCAGTTTAGCCCACTGCATTTCTACTCCTTTCAGAAGTTCACATTCAGACAATTCCTTGACATAATCCCTCATCCAAACAAAAAGTTAGTTTTTTTTCAAGTCTAGAACCTTTACTTTTGAATGAGCCCTCTCTATACCAGTCTTAATATTAAACCGTATCACGCAGTGATCCCTGTTGCCAGATGATCATCCACTGTAATAACAGAAACACTTTCCCTGTTTGTAAGCACTAAGTCCAATATGACCCCATTCCACATTAGTTCCATTATCAACTGCTGGAACAGTTCCTATTATAGAGAATCCAGGATCTCTTTGTCTAGAAGACCCTGCAATAGGGATGCCCCAATCAACATCTGATATGTTAAAATTACCTATTAGTAAAACTTCCCCCTTTCTAGATATATTCCAAGTGTCTACTATTAAATCTCTGTCCACTTCTCCCGTCTGTGAAGGAGGCCTGTATATCACACCAATGTAAATATTTACCATTCTCTCTTTCCAAATTGATCCACAGTGCCTCTTCCTTGCCCTGCAATTAACTGTGTGGCTTTAATATTATCTTTATACTGTTTAGACTCGACAGTGATCTTAACCGTCTGAGATAATAAACACCTATTACCATACAGTTTTTTGGAACCTCAGGCCACCACTCAGAGCTCAAACTCGTTCATTGCTCTAAGCTTTATGTGGAAGCTCCTCATTGGATCCTTTTATATTTTCTAACTTCTTTTTGCTTTTGTGATTAATTTTTTGTTATTTCTTAAACAGTTTTATATAGACTCAAGGCTTAAAATATTAAGCACTACTTAGCTTGGTCTTGTGGTCTTTGGCTACGGGGAATTTCACACCAACATGTTTCGCTGGATAGCTTTATCAAGGTTTTACCCCTTTCAAATTTACCGCCAAGACTTGTGGAAAAGTGGTCACAAGTCTTGGCGGTAAATTTGAAAGGGGTAAAACCTTGATAAAGCTATCCAGCGAAACATGTTGGTGTGAAATTCCCCGTAGCCAAAGACCACAAGACCAAGCTAAGTAGTGCTTAATATTTTAAGCCTTGAGTCTATATAAAACTGTTTAAGAAATAACAAAAAATTAATCACAAAAGCAAAAAGAAGTTAGAAAATATAAAAGGATCCAATGAGGAGCTTCCACATAAAGCTTAGAGCAATGAACGAGTTTGAGCTCTGAGTGGTGGCCTGAGGTTCCAAAAAACTGTATGGTAATAGGTGTTTATTATCTCAGACGGTTAAGATCACTGTCGAGTCTAAACAGTATATTTATTGAAAAAATCACCTAAAAAAATCGTATAATAATTGTGCATTGTAAGCTTATTTAATATTATCTTTAGCATATAACACTACACCCCCCTTCTTTTCTTCCTACCCTCTCTTTCCTGAACAAATTCTAGCCTGGTATAACCACATCCCAGTCTACTACTATTTATTATTTCTAAAGCGCTGAAAGGCATACACAGTGCTGTACATTTTAACATACATTAGACCAGGGGTGCCCAAAAGGTCGATCGCGATCGACCAGTAGAGCACAAAGGCAATGCGAGTCAGTCGCGATACTCTCGTTGCCTTTGTGTTCTCCCCAGTCCCTGACACTGTAACAGGCCAGACTGCAGAAGCATCAGGCACACCAGCCTTCCCCCTCCACCCGACGTCAATTCTGACGTTGAAGTTCCGGGGAGGGGGGGAAGGCTGCTGGCCTGTTGAGTCGGGGAACAGGAAGAACTCAGCGGCAATGGCGGTTTGGGGGGCCTATTCCCAGACGGTGGCAGCTTGGGGAAAAAGACAGGACAGACAGAAAGAAAGACAGAGAGAAAGAAAGAAAGGGAGCAGGGAGAAAGAAAGAAAGGGGAGGGGGCAGGGAGAGAAGAAGAAAAAGTTGGATAGTCAAGAAGAAAGTGCAACCAGAGACTCATGAAATCACCAGACAACAAAGGTAGGAAAAATTATTTTATTTTCAATTCAGTGATCAAAATGTGTCCGTTTTCAAAACATCAAGTATAGTGGTCTTCCACCATTTTTAAATAAGTGTCCCCAAAAACAACCATCCACATCACTCTGTTTGATAATTTATATTTGCTGTCTTTATTTTGCACTATGGCCCCTTTTTACTAAACTGCAGTAGCAGATTTTAGCACAGGGAGCCTATGAGCGTTGAGAGCAGTACGGGGCATTCAGCACAGCTCCCTGCGCTAAAAACCACTATCACGATTTAGTAAAAAGGTAGGGGGTTTATTTGTCTATTTTTGTATAGTTGTTACTGAGATGACGTTGCATATTTTAAAGTCATCTGCCTTGATCTCTTTGAAAAATACCCCCAAATATAAATGATAATTAGCATTTTCTCTGCATAAAGTGTGCTTTGTGTTTTTTATAATTTTATTGTTGGTAGATCATTTTGACTTGGTCATTTTAAAAGTAGCTCGCAAGCCAAAAAATTGTGGGCACCCCTGCAATAGACGGTTCATGCTCAGAAGAGATTATAATCTACTATATTTTTTGCTCCATAAGATGCACCTGACCATAAGAAACACACTAAATTTAGAGGAGGAAAACAAGAAAAAAAACATTCTGAACCAAATTCTCCCTGCCAGGCTCTGCACCCAACCCTACACTCCTTGCCAGGCTCTGTACCCTGACCCACTGCACTGCAACCTGCCCCCCAGTACCTTTTTTAATCCCCCCTCCCTTTTTTATGGTACAACAATTTTCATTTGTTTCCAAAATAAATTACAAACAGGGAATAGCCCAAAACAGAAACAAGTCCCATACTAAACTGGAACAATAATCAAGAATACCACAGCATGAACCCCCCACCCCCTCCTAGAGCAGGAAGCAACCTCCAGTATGCAGAACAATGAAACAAAAATTAAAAACAACCTTTTTTAAACCCCCCGTCCCTCTTCAAATCTCCCTCATTACCTAGTGGTCCAGCGGTGCATCGACCGGCAGGCACGAGCCCTCCGCCTCCCTGCCTGGGCCCGGTCACCTATTCCTGTCCTGTCCCACACTCCATTGCCTAGTGGTCCAGAGGTGTGTCAGTGCTGCCCTCTGAATAGTGCCTTCAGTTCTTTGGGCCAGCTCCCTGAGCACTATAGTGCACAAAGCCATGGGAAAAGGCTCCTATATGCGACCTGCGCCAGAACCGGAAGCCTTCTCTCTGACATCGCAACATCAGAGGGAAGGCTTCCAGATGAGGTGCGGGACGTGTGCGAGGAGCCGCTGCCCACAGATTTGTGCAATGCAGCACTCAGGGAGCCAGCCTGAAGACACCGCGTTGATCGCACCGTGGACCGGCCTGAAAATAACACCGGGGGACAGGCTAGAAGGCAAGGTACAGCATGGAGGGAGAGAGACAACAGCGGTAGGGGAATGCTTTTATTTTATTTTTTTTTAATTTAGTGATTGATTTACATCTGCTGTCTGTTCAGGAAGAAATGCATTTGTTTCTTTTCCTCTGGCGTTATACTGCTTGCAGAGTCTTGCATCTTAGGGTTTGTTTGTAAATATTAGTAATTTTAGTTTTTGATCCTACATTTGCATGGGGTTATCTGTTTTCTGGTAGGAATGAATGTTGAAAAGCATACAGTGTGCTTTGTGTATTTTAATTTTGTGGTTAACCATTATGTGTTGTTAATACGATTATATTGTGTGTGTGTATACATGAAAAATGAATGGGAAAAATGGTGTTACAATTAGTACTATTATAGGGGCGGGATCTGGGGCGGAGATTGGGTGGAGATGAACACGACTTAGCCCAGTGTTCTTCAACTGCCAGTCCGCGGACCGGTGCCAGTCCACAAAATAATTATTTTATTTCCGGCAGTCCATAGGTGTCAAAAGGTTGAAGAGAAATCCTAAAGAAGATCCAAATAATTAGAGAGGAGGAAGAAAGGGAAAGTATGGTAAAAATAACCAGTATCCTGTATTTTGATGCTTTCTGGGGGGCTTTTTGTATATATCTGTGAAGCTCAACAGAAGAGCTCCTTTCATTTTCTTGATTCAACCAATGTGATGTTGTACTGTATATACAGAATTTGGAGCAGGCAGTGGATTTCTTTTAACTCAGAGCTCAGAATGAAAGGGTGAGAAACATTATATTTTCAATATAATGAAAAGCAATCTTCATCCCCATCCCAAAACAGGTAGGGAGAGGGAAATAATAGGGCCCAGGGCAGAAAACTGGGAGAGGATGCAACGTCTGTCAGCAGGCTGTACCCCTTTTAGCTTTAACCAGACTTTGGGACATCATGTGGCCAGAGGTCCTGGGTAATTTTACTAGCTGTTCTTCTCCAGCACCAGCCCTGCCTCAAACAGAAATATGACCTCCTCTTCCACAGTCCTTCCCAGTGCACTGAGACCAGCTAGCTATATAAAGGTGATAGGTTAGTCCACAAAAATCGAGTTGAGAAACACTGAACTATACGACTCATACTGAGTTAAAAAGGATTCAACAAAGACCTGAGCTCTTTTTTGTCATCAATTCTGGAGAATCTGGTCATTTTAATGTCATATTAAGCTTTCAGATCATAAAGATAATTGATGAAGTGGTCTTATATTATATAGTTATTAAGGTACCATGCCATTAACTGTGCAAGTAGGGCTCTTCATTTACAAGTCTCCAAATTTTTGGAAAAGGGAAAATTGGTTTACATTTCAACAAACATAGCTGTAGGCCTAGGATGCCAGTTACAAGCAGGAGGCAAAGTCTAAGATGTCTCCATTATGCTGGTATTCTTATTGCTAGTTTAAAATTCCTGGCTCAGGTCACAGACCAAACCCAATCTTAGCACATTAACAGATAGATATGCAAGGCTAAGCTCTGTTATGGTCTATGATTCCAGGCCTGTACATCCCAGGAAATGGATGAAATATAAAATAATGAACAAGCTCCAACCTGCTTCCATTCTCAAGCCTATTACTGTATAATTTCTTTTATTAAAAAGGGATTGGATCTCGGTACTCTCAAACCTAAAATATTTGCATTTCATAATTAGACAGAGGGGAGGTGTTGGCATAAATTCCACCCAAGCAGCCCCTGCCCTGCACTGATAAAATAGGAAAGAAGGAGATCCACGTCCATCTAACTGCTCACATATCTTTTAAGGTGAATTTAGATAATTTCCTGAAGGAAAAGGGGATAGAAGAGTATAGATAGAGGATTACTATACAGGTCCTGGGCCTTTTGGGCCGCCCCGTGAGCGGGCTGCTGGGCACGATGGACCTCTGGTCTGATCCAGCAGAGGCACTGCTTATGTTCTTAGGGCTACCACAAATGGCTAGAGGCAAAAGAGAAATAATAAGTTCCTTGGCTGGGTTCAGTTGCACGTGGCCTCTAGCTCTCAACATACAGTCCTTAGCATGTCTCCCACCCCTTGAGAAGAGTTGCCACTGTTCCCTCCTCTTTAGGAGCAGCTTGTAAAAAAAGGCATTTATGCAGAAGGCCAAAACTGCTGGGGACGTGGGCAGCTGCCATTCCACTCCGACTACCCTCTTAATTCCAAGCCTTCCTCGCCTCCCACCAGAAGGCCACTGTAGACTATTAAAACTTAAATTGCAGAATACTTCATTATAAGTCAGCCGATGAAGCCCCAGTACCTCCTTATAGGTCGGAGCCATGCAAAAAGAGGCACAAAGTGAAAGCACCAAAAATAAGAGACAGCTAAGCAGGCACCTACCTGAATCGCCAATGATGAGAAGTTTGAATAAGTGATCATAATCCTTGGCGGCCATTCCAAGAGCTCAGCCGCCCCCCTCGCAGGGCTCCAGAACCAGGAGCTATTCCAGAAAGGAAGGAAATCTCTCTCTGGAACAGTCAAGAGGCCGGGACGGGGGGTGGAAACCAGCCCAAATCCTTAACAGCCCCCCTTCCAGGGAGAGAAAAGAGTCATTTTGGCTTATTCCCCCGTAGTTTCTCAAGTATAAACATGAGGGGAGGGGAGGGGAGGGGGGGGGGGGAAGGGAGAGAGAGAGAAAACAATGAAATAAATACTCAAAAAAATCTATGCCAGCTAAGTTAAACCAGGATAGGTTTTTCTCATGCCAGTGAGGCTATTTTAAAAGTAACGAAAAGGCTAAAATGTACTTTTAAAGTAGTCTCCTCTTCCTTTTCTTTTTTAGCCTAGGGGAGGGATTTCGGAGTCCCTTCCTTTTCTCAGAAGAGCCAGACTAATTTCTTCCAGCATTTCTAGTTCTGGTCACAAGCCAACCTTCATTCAGCTCCCAACACAACAAAAGCACAGATTTCACAAATGTGTTCCTCTTTCTTGGTGTTCTCAGTTTCCCTTCCCCCAACGTTTAGTTGCTCCAAATCCGGTTGCTTTAATCCATAAAAGCAGGCTCAGGATTTTAGTCCTCTTCTCTTGCTAAACAAAACAGGAAGAACAGAACAAATTTTAAAAAAAATTGCAATGCTTCAAAGGTTGTGTTTTTTCGTTTCCTTAACTAGATGCCCCTGTGATTCGAGATTAACTAACTACTCTTGTTTCTCAGCTGGTTCCTAGCAAAAAGCTAAAGCTCAATTTTACTGTTCCTGTGTGTTTGGGATCCGCCCTGGCTCCCTCCTATGCTCCGATTGCTGTATTATTTCGCTGGTGCTGCCTTTTGTTTGTCTTATTGGCTGAGAGGAGGCTGCAGGATTTACCCGTTTATTAGAGATAACCTTTCTATGTCCCTCCTACCGTTCTCTAACCAGAGCAAATCCCCGCTGCCCATGTGAACATATGCCATTCACAGAACACATTTTGCTACCTAATCCTGTTCTGCACAAAGAAGCTGCTTTAGCTTCTTTTCCATAGTAAATTATTCACCCCGAGTTCATTCTTAATCTTAAAGGTTTATTTATAATCTGTTCAGAAGGTTAAAGTAGATAATTTTAGGCAGTTTCTGGCACTTGAAGTAGCCTAGTGGTTAGTACCGGGCTGATAACCAGAGAAACCCAGTTTAAATCCCAAAATTTCTCCTTGTGACCTTGGGCAGGTCCCTTAACCCTCTGCCTCAGGTACAAAGTTGAGGGCTGCTGCACTGGTGTCCGGGGGGGGGGGGGGGTCCTTATTCTGCTGCAGTAAACTTTAAATTAGGGGTATCCGTGGCCCAGCTTGTGCTTCCTCTGGTGGGTGTTTAGCTTCTAAACACCTGCTACAGTGGTTTTTCCACTCAGAGCTGTGGGCGTCGGCTCCTCGCGAGATCCATGGCTGCGTTGGAAGTTCCCAGAGAGAAGGCTTTCTTCGCAGCCATGGATCGCGTGAGGTGTCGACATCCACAGCTTTGAATGGAAATTGGCTGTAACAAGGAACCGGCTAGAAATGCTGCTGCTGCTGCTGCTGCTGCACATGGAAGGGGGTGAGAGAAATGCTGCTGCTGCTGCTGCAGCACCCAATTGGGGAGAGAGAGGGAAAGAGGGAGAAGGAAGACAAGGGAGAGGAACGAGAGATGCCAAGTCCATGGGAGGGAGGGAAAGGAAAGAAGGAAAGGAGATACCAGATGGAGGGGGAGGGAGAGATGCCAGGGCATGGGGGTAGGGAAGGAAACAGATGCCAGACCAGGGAAAAGGAAGGAAGGAGGGTGCGAAAGGAAGAAGAGGAGAAGCTAGATAATGAAGGAGGAGGGGGAGTTGGAAGGAGAGGAGAGAAATGCCAGGGCATGGGGAGAGGGAAGGGAAACTAAAGAGACAAATGCCAGACCAGAGGGAAAGGAGGGAGGAGGAGGTGCCAGAGCATGGAGGGAGAGAGATGCCAGGGCATGGGGGAGGGAAAGGAAGGAGATAGAGATGCCAGACCATGGTGTGGAGAGGGAAAGAAGGAAGGAAGGAAAGGAGAAGAGAGAGATGCCAAAGCATAGGGGAGGGGTGTGGAGACAGAAAATGGACAGGGGGGTGAAGCTGAAATGAATCATATACAAAGGAGAGAAGGAGCACAGGATATACAGTATTTTTAAGGGACATAGAAAGAGGGAAGATGCCACATGGAAGAGGGAGAGAGTAGACGGTGAATGGAAGGGACAGAGAGGGTGGACAGTGGATGGAAGGGACAGAGAGAATGTGGGCAGTAGATGGAAGGGGTAGAGAGAGGGCAGAAGCTGGGTAGAAGGGGCAAATAGAAGGCAGATGTTGCATGGAAGGGAGAGAGGTAAAACGCTGTATAGAAAGAAGACAGCAAAGAGAAGATGATTAAAGCAGAAATGACAAAAGGTAGAAATATTTTTTTGTTGCTTTACTTAAAATCAAGTAGTATTGTAACTGTATTGATAAAAGTTTATTAATAGGAAATACTGTACTGTTCTGAAGAAAGATTTGACCTCTGAAAACTAATTGAATAATGGATTAGTCCAATAAAATGGTACTTTCTTAATTTATCATTATTTGTTTTATTTCTATTTGTTAATATGTAAAGTGGTGATTGTTATATATCAGTTTTTTCAAATTTACATCTACTGTCTTTATATTTTGCACAGTATTAGGGGACATGTGTCACTGTTTCTGTAGAATTGCATTGTATGCTACGGTCCACCTTGGGGGTTAGCACCCAAGAAAAGGATCTGGGTATCATTGTAGACAATATGATGAAATCTTCCACCCAATGTGTGGCGGCGGCCAAAAAAGCAAATAGGATGCTGGGAATTATTAAAAAAGGGATGGTTAACAAGACTAAGAATGTTATAATGCTCCTGTATCGCTCCATAGTGCGACCTCATCTGGAGCATTGCGTTCGATTCTGATCTCCTTATCTGAAGAAAGATATAGTGGCGCTAGAAAATGTTCAAAGAAGAGCGACCAAAATGTTAAAGGAGATGGAACTCCTCTTGTATGAGGAAAGACTAAAGCCCTCAGCTTGGAAAAGAGACAGCTGAGGGGAGATATGATTGAAGTCTACAGAATCCTGAGTGGAATAGAACAGGTACAAGTGGATCCATTTTTCACTGTCAAAAATTACAAAGACTAGGGGACACTTGTTGAAGTTACAGGGAAATACTTTTAAAACCAGTAGGAGGAATTTTTTTTTCACTTAGAGAATAGTTAAGCTCTGGAATGCATTGCCAGATGATGTGGTAAGAGCGGATAGTGTAGTTGGTTTTAAGAAGGGTTTGGAGGAAAAGTCCATAGTCTGTTATTGAGAAAGATATGGCCACCATGAGAACGGGCTACTGGGCTTGATGGACCATTGGTCTGACCCAGTAAGGCTATTCTTATGTTCTTATGCATAGTCTGGTTTCTTGGCGGTTCAGTTTAACTTTTGTCTACATATTTTTATTTTTAGTTTGTGATTATTCCATATTGGGCGAGGGTGTATCTGTGTTCTGTGTGTATGAAAAGGACATGGTTTTCTGTTGGCATTGACTGTACACAATCTGACTTGTTTAGTTTTACAATGTGTGTGTTGGTGTTCTAGTGCTCACTGCAGTGTTTAAGATGCTGCCTTTTCCTCTTGTGCGTTATGTGGACTGTTACTAAAAATCATATTTTTGATATGGATGGGGGGGGGGGGGCAAAAAATGACGGGCCCCGGCTGTCACATATGCTAGGTACGCCACTGAACTTGTCTACAAATCAAGAATCATTCTAGTACAAATACAATATTGACAGATTTTTCTGTTTAATAAAGAACTTTACATTGTTCCATATACAGTATAGCATTTATAATTATGAACAATATATTCTAACTTTCTGTACATCCCCTGTCTGTGCAGGAGAGCTACTATTTACAGTTATATAGAAGAACCAGACAGAATCTCAAGTCCAAAACAACTACTACCAGCATCTTTTACATTAAAATGCTGTCAGAAGATGTACCTGATGCTTATTTTCCAGATCCTAACCCGGCTCTTCTGTCCCAGCTGACTATACTGGGAATAGTACTGGATACTCATCTCCTGCTGGGATAATTTACTGATTGTTATTACTGTTCCCTCCTCAGAATTATGGGAGGGGGAGGGAGGGAGGTAATTCTATAATACTGTGCCTAAATGTGGATACCCAAAGGGCTTGAAGATGTTTGCCAGTCATAGAACTGGTGTAAGTGCTCATGCATAAATGCTGGAGATACATCATAATTTAAGCCTCGATGCTCTAAAATTACCATTAAAATCCTGTGGGTCGCTGTGG
The DNA here is from genome assembly GCF_902459505.1 of Geotrypetes seraphini. NCBI lineage: Eukaryota > Metazoa > Chordata > Amphibia > Gymnophiona > Dermophiidae > Geotrypetes > Geotrypetes seraphini. Next base: position 109,830,176 of record NC_047088.1, on the reverse strand, counting down.
TGCCGGTAAATTGTCCGATTTGTTCAAACAAATTTGCACGCAAATGAGTTTCGCGGAGGTCCGCTGTAATCACATCCAATCAGTTGTAGAAGAAATGCACAGTAATCCCATCTGATCAAAATAGCTAAGTCACAGGGACGCATGAGTGTCAATCATAGATGTGCCTTTTTGTAACACATCATTAGGGGTGGAGAACTAACAAAAAGCACAGTTACTTACCGTAACAGGTGTTATCCAGGGACAGCAGGCAGATATTCTTGACTGATGGGTGACGGCACCGACGGAGCCCCGGTACGGACAATTTTAGAGTGATTGCACTCTAAGAACTTAGAAAGTTCCAGTAGGCCACACCGCGCACGCGCGAGTGCCTTCCCGCCCGACAGAGGCGCGCGGTCCCCAGTTAGGATAAGCCAGCTAAGAAGCCAACCCGGGGAGGTGGGAGGGACGCAAGAATATCTGCCTGCTGTCCCTGGATAACACCTGTTACGGTAAGTAACTGTGCTTTATCCCAGGACAAGCAGGCAGCATATTCTTGACTGATGGGTGACCTCCAAGCTAACAAAAAGAGGGATGGTGGGAGGTTGGCCATTAGGAAAACAAATTTTGCAAAACAGATTGGCCGAAGTGTCCATCCCGTCTGGAGAAAGCGTCCAGACAATAATGAGATGTAAAAGTATGAACTGAGGACCAAGTAGCAGCCTTGCAGATTTCCTCAATAGGAGTGGAACGGAGGAAAGCTACAGATGCTGCCATGGCTCGGACCCTATGGGCCGTGACAGAACCTTTCAGTGTCAGTCCGGTCTGAGCATAACAGAATGAAATGCACGCTGCCAGCCAATTAGACAACGTACGTTTAGAAACAGGACGTCCCAATTTATTCAGATCAAAAGACAGAAATAGTTGGGGAGATGATCTGTGGGGCTTAGTGCGGTCTAAATAGTAAGCTAGAGCCCTCTTACAGTCCAAAGTATGCAGGGCCTGTTCCCCTGAATGTGAGTGGGGTTTCGGAAAGAAGACAGGCAAAACAATGGATTGGTTGAGATGGAATTCAGAAACAACCTTAGGAAGAAACTTTGGGTGCGTACGCAGAACCACCTTGTCATGATGGAATACTGTAAAAGGTGGGTCCGCAACTAGTGCATGAAGCTCACTGACCCTCCTGGCAGAGGTAAGGGCAATAAGGAAAAGAACCTTCCAAGTGAGAAACTTGAAAGAAGCGGTAGCCAAGGGTTCAAATGGAGGTTTCATTAAGACGGAAAGAACCACATTGAGATCCCAGATAACAGGAGGGGCTTTAAGAGGTGGTTTAACATTAAAAAGACCCCGCATGAACCTGGACACCAAGGGATGAGCTGAGAGGAGTTTTCCTTGGACTGGCTCATGAAAAGCCGCAATAGCACTGAGATGGACTCTGATTGAAGTGGACTTGAGGCCAGAGTCTGACAAAGAAAGAAGATAATCCAACAAGGTCTCCACTGCAAGGGAAGTGGGATTATAATGATGAAGAAGACACCAGGAAGAAAACCGTGTCCACTTCTGATGGTAACATTGCAGAGTGGCCGGTTTCCTGGAGGCATCCAGAATTGAACGAACAGGCTGAGACAAAAGCGTATCATGAGAAGTCAGCCCAAGAGATACCAAGCTGTCAGGTGCAGAGACTGGAGGTTGGGATGTAGAAGGGTCTCCTGATGCTGTGTAAGCAGAGAAGGAAACAGTGGAAGAAGAAAAGGTTCCCTGGAACTGAGTTGAAGTAGAAGGGAGAACCAATGTTGCCTGGGCCACCTCGGAGCAATCAGAATCATGGTGGCTCGTTCCCTCTTGAGCTTGAACAAGGTTCTCAACATGAGAGGCAGAGGAGGGAAAGCGTACAGGAACAGATTGGACCAGTCGAGGAGAAATGCATCCGCTGCCAGACGGTGAGGAGAGTAGAGTCTGGAGCAGAAAAGGGGCAGCTGGTGATTGTAAGGAGCTGCAAAGAGGTCTATCTGAGGAGTGCCCCATTGAGCGAAGATGGACTGTAGAGTGAAAGGATCGAGTGTCCACTCGTGAGGCTGGAGAATTCTGCTGAGTTTGTCCGCTAAAGAATTCCTTTCTCCCTGAATGTAGATAGCTTTCAGGAATAGATGGTGATTTATAGCCCAAGTCCAGATCTTCTGGGCTTCCTGGCATAAGAGGCGAGAGCCCGTCCCACCCTGCTTGTTGATGTAGTACATCGCAACTTGATTGTCTGTGCACAGCAGGAGAACTTGAGGAAAGAGAAGATGTTGGAAGGCCTTGAGGGCATAAAACATCGCTCTGAGTTCCAGGAAATTGATGTGATGCTTCTTTTCCTGGGCTGTCCAAAGGCTTTGAGTTTGGAACTCGTTCAAATGAGCTCCCCAGGCATAAGGGGAGGCGTCGGTGGTGATGACCAGTTGATGAGGAGGTAGATGGAGCAGAAGACCTCTGGAGAGATTTGAGGATATCAACCACCATTGTAGAGACTGACGAAGAGATGATGTGACAGATATGTGACGTGAGCAAGGATCCATCGCTTGGGACCACTGGGTAGCTAGGGTCCATTGAGGAGTGCGCAGGTGAAGACGTGCGAAGGATGTGACATGAACTGTGGAGGCCATGTGACCCAAGAGTATCATCATTTTCTTGGCAGAGATGGAAAGTTGTAGAAGCACCTGCTGACACAGAGATTGAAGTGTGTGAAGACGGTTGGATGGCAGGAACGCTCTCATGAGGACTGTGTCCAAGACAGCTCCGATGAATTGAAGTCTCTGAGTGGGGATAAGATGAGATTTGGGTAGATTGATCTCGAACCCCAGAAGTTGAAGAAACATAATGGTTTGGTTGGTGGCCAGGAGAACAGTCTGAGATGAATTGGCCTTGATTAACCAGTCGTCCAGGTAAGGAAAGACCTGAAGGTGGTGAGATCGTAGAAAGGCAGCCACCACAATCAGACATTTGGTGAACACTCTTGGAGAGGAGGCAAGACTGAAGGGCAGCATCTTGTATTGGTAATGACAACGATTGATCATGAAGCGTAGGTACTGTCTGGAGGCCAGATTGACCGGTATATGAGTGTATGCTTCTTTGAGATCGAGGGAACATAGCCAGTCGCCTTGATTGAGAAGAGGATAAAGAGTGGCCAGAGAAAGCATCTTGAACTTTTCTTTGACCAAACATTTGTTGAGATCGCGGAGATCTAGAATGGGTCTGAGATCTCCTGTTTTTTTGGGGACTAAAAAATAACGGGAGTAGAACCCCTGCCCCTTCTGATCTAGAGGAACCTCCTCTATGGCGTTCAGAAGGAGGAGGGATTGAACTTCTTGGAGAAGAAGGAAAGACTGAGGAGTGTGCAAAGCAGACTCTTTTGGTTGACTTGGAGGAGGTAGAGTCTGAAAGTTGAGAGAGTAGCCGTGGCGGATGATGTTTAGGACCCACTGATCTGACGTGATGAATTCCCAACGGCTTATGAAATAAGTAAGGCGTCCTCCTATAGGCTGTAGAAGATGGGTAGAAGGAACAAGACTGGCTATGTTCTGGAGAACCAAGTCAAAAGGGTTGAGTAGATTTTTGCGAAGGTGGAGGTTTTACCTGCTGCTGTTGTTGAGGTTGTCTAGCAGCTGGTCGTTGTTGTCTCTGACGTCTAGGCTGTTGTGCAGCTTGAGGCAGAGGACGAGCCACAAATCTATGTTGGTAGGTCGATTGTGGACGAAAAGGCATGGTCGGTGGAGGCTTCTTAGTTTTAAGAAGCGTGTCCCATCTAGTCTCATGAGCCGATAGTTTTTGAGTAGTGGAGTCCATGGAATCTCCAAACAGCTCATCCCCCAAGCAAGGTGCATTGGCTAGTCGATCCTGGTGATTGATGTCGAGTTCTGAAACCCGAAGCCAGGCCAGCCGTCGCATGGCTACTGACATAGCTGTGGCTCTGGAGGTCAGTTCGAAGGTATCATAAATTGATCTGACCATGAATTTACGAAGCTGTAAAAGAGAAGAACAAGTTTGGTGAAAAGCAGACTTTTTCCGATCAGGAAGATATTTCTCAAAAGCAGTGAGATTTTGAATAAGCTGCTTAAGATAGAAAGAGAAATGAAATGCGTAATTTCCTGATCGATTGGCCAACATCGCATTTTGGTATAGCCTTTTTCCAAACTTGTCCATGGATTTTCCCTCTCTGCCAGGAGGGACTGAAGCATATACACTAGCCCCTTTGGACTTTTTTAGGGTGGACTCAACCAAAAGGGACTCATGAGGCAGTTGGGGTTTGTCAAACCCAGGAATAGGAATGACTTTATATAAGGAATCCAATTTTCGGGGAGCTCCAGGGATAGTTAAAGGAGATTCCAGATTCTTATAAAAAGTCTCTCTCAAGATGTCATGGAGAGGTAACTTAAGATATTCCTTTGGAGGCTGGTCAAAATCCAGAGCATCTAGAAAAGCTTTGGATTTCTTTGACTCAGCCTCCAAAGGAATGGAGAGAGAATCACACATTTCCTTCAAAAAGGAAGAAAAAGAAGACACATCTGGTCTAGAGGAGGGTCCCAAAGCAGACGGGTCCTCATCACCAGAAGAGCATTCCCCCTCAGAAAGAAGAGGATCCTCTGAGTCACCCCACAAGTCAGGATCTCAAACTTGAAAACTCCGGTCTCGAGATTCCGGTGTGGAAGGCTCTAAATGATGGGATTTGCGAAGAGATTTCCCTGACCTGCCTGACTCGGTACCGGGGGATGTCACTGTATGTACCGGAGCCGAAGTCTGTACAGCTTGATGGTGAGCTCTCGGCTCCGGTGCAAGAATCGGCATGGAGACCGAGGAAACAGATTGTACCGGTACTGACAAAGTGGAAGTCGATAAAATAGGATGGTCCACTGTCGATACCGGTGGCTCAGACCGAACTGGTACCGGAAGATTCGGTGCCAGGAGCGAAGGCAGGAGGTGCTGTAACTGTTCTTTAAGTTGTGTCTGCAGAACAGCAGCTATACGCTCTTCGAGGGAAGGCACCGGTACCGCCTTTTTCTTTTGTGGTACCTGCGGTGCCGCTCTACGCCCCGAGGATGAGGAACCCGATGTGGAGGGGCTCACCTCTATTGGGGCGGAGCGCTTCCGTGGGCGCCTCGAGGTCGGCAGGATTGGGCTCGCTGCCATCGAGACCGGAGGACGCTCCAACGGGGAAGGCTTCTTAGCCGGCTTACCTGAAGGAGTCGACACCGACGCGGTATCGCGTGGTGTCGATGATGTGGGTGCTGACTGCGCCGGTGCCGATGTCGGTGCCGGTGTTGTAGAATCAGACATTTCGGCACCAAACAGTAATTTCTGTTGAATTTCTCTATTTTTAAGAGTTCTCTTTTTCAAAGTCGCACAGCGGGTACAGGTAGACGCTCGATGGTCGGGACCAAGACACTGTAGACACCAATTATGTGGGTCAGTGAGTGAAATTGGTCGTGCACACCGCTGGCACTTCTTAAACCCGGGATGAGGGGGCATGAATGTAAAGACGGCTTCAGCCAAATCGAAGGCCGAGGCCTCGATGGTGGCAAAAGGCCCCGCCGGGGCAAATTCGAAAAAAGAAGGAAAAAAAACAAATGTTTTTTTTTTTTTTTTTTAAATAAAGAAAAAAGGAAGGAAATAATATTTCCTTCACAAGTTTACGCGAGTGGGAAGTTTCAAAAAGATTTTCTCACAACGGCCGTTGAGAGAAACGCGTCTTCTTAGCTCCGCGGAAACTAAGAAACTGGGGACCGCGTGCCTCTGTCGGGCGGGAAGGCACTCGCGCGTGCGCGGTGCGGCCTACTGGAACTTTCTAAGTTCTTAGAGTGCAATCACTCTAAAATTGTCCGTACCGGGGCTCCGTCGGTGCCGTCACCCATCAGTCAAGATTGTCCTGCTTGTCCTGGGATAAAACCATACTGTTTTCTACACTGCTTCAACTGGACATATGCAATCGGCAGCACTAGACCAACTGGTATACACTTTTAATGGACACACATGAGATGCACCTTTAACACAAGTACAAGAAAAGCGCTCTTTACACATGCATATATTATATGGTCCCCAATCCCATAAAAAGTATTTTTATGAATTTCCACATGCAATCAGTGGCTCATACCTGACTGTATACGCTTCTAACACACATTTCAATGTTACTGGCACCTCCTGACCTGTCACTAATTTTGAATCATTAAAGGCCGGTATTTAATTTTGTGCATCATCTGGGCATTGATTTGCACGCTCATTTTAATATTGATGAGCTTGTTGTTATCCATTTACATATGATTATTGAAAGCTGCTACAAACCATGGACAAGAACACGATTAGCCATTTTGGGCATCGGTAGCTGAAATACTTCAAAGCTAAACTGGTTAGATCTGGTTTAGCGTCAATCGTTAAATGCACGGTAGGCTTAGAGCATCGGGGCCTAATTCTGTACCTGCCTGAGCTCTGCCCTTATTTGTGCCTACCTGTAAGATATGTGCATATTTATAGAATAATGCCAGTCAGGTTTTCAGAATAACCACAACGAATATGCAAGAGATTAAGTTGTACGCATTGCTTCCATTTTTTGCAGTTCTATCTCACGCATATTCACTGTGTAGATCTTGAAAACCAATGGTGCAGCATTCCTGGAATTCCCTACGTGTAAAATTGTCAGAAGCAACTAAATACCCAAGGTCACTAAGTACTCTGGTGTAAAGCAGTATTTACTAAATACCCAAGGTCACTAAGTACTCTGGTGTAAAGCAGTATTTGGTGAATTGATTTGAACTGAGGATTCTAGTTATTGTATAAAAGGTATAACTAATAAGGAGTAGCCAAGTGGTTAGAGCAGCAGGCTGGGAAGCTAGGGTTCAAATCCTGCTGCCTTTGTTCAGAGAAGAGCGGGTAAAATGGTTAAGGGGCTGGAGGAGTTGCCGTACAGTGAGAGATTGGAGAAACTGGGCCTCTTCTCCCTTGAAAAGAGGAGACTGAAAGGGGACATGATCAAAACATTCAAAATACTGAAGGGAATAGACTTAGCAGATAAAGACAGGTTGTTCACCCTCTCCAAGGTAGAGAGAACGAGAGAGTTGAAAGGGGATAGATTCCGTACAAACGTAAGGAAGTTTTTCTTCACCCAGAGAATGATAGAAAACTGGAATACTCTTCCGGAGTCTGTTATAGGGGAAAACACCCTCCAGGGATTCAAGACAAAGTTGAACAAGTTCCTGCTAAACTGGAAGTACGCAGGTGAGGCTGGACTTATTTAGAGCACTGGTCTTTGACCTGGGGGCCACCGCGTGAGTGGACTGCTGGTCACAATGGACCACTGGTCTGACCCAGCAGCGACAGTTCTTATGTTCTTATGTTATGATCTTAGGCAAGTCACTTCACCTGCCATTGCTCTGAGATAAAAATTTAGATTGTAAGCCCTCTAGGTGGCAGGGAAATAATTACCATATCTGAATGTAATATGCTTTAAACTACTCCTGAATATATGTGATCTAAATCCAGATAAATAAATAAATAGCAGGCTGGAAGACCAGATTCATAAGGAGCTTAAGAGGTGAGATTCTACCAAGAGGAACAAATAAAAAAGGGGATCTGCATTTGAGGCTCCGACTGGTTAAAGGAGAAATAAGGAGAGGCAAATGCACAAGACGACTCAGTGAGTTTAATTCTCAGTTTCGAAACTGCCTCTGTTATTTTGAGTCTGTTCATTTTTGTCTTTCATGTCCCAATCTTTAAAGTAACAGATGCACTGTTGAATTTTAACATTCAATTAATTATGGGGTATATTTTCAGACAGTGTGTGGACTGGATTAACTTTTTCCCATCGTAATAAATTTTACGTTACGCTGGTTCCAATCGTAATTATTTTAGCAAAGTTTTGTATTATTCACTGTTATCATTTACGGCTATTGTAAACATAATGTAAATAAGTCATAAGTCTGTAAATTCAAATATTTTGTGTTCCTGGCTCTTTATTAGTCCATACAGACTGTTTATCCACGATGGCAACGACATTTTTGGAATGTCCCGTCATCCGGGACACAAGAAAGGAAAAGGTTAAGTTAAATGCCAGTGCCAGCATTTGACTTAATCCAGATATTCAGTGCTACTAAAAATATAAACATGGGCGCTAAACATCCAGAAAGTATAGTTATTACATAGAAGGTCTAAACTACAAATATAAATTACTGTTTAATGGCTGAATATTGATGTGAAAGGGATAATATGAAAGCCCACCATTGCTCCTCCCTTATACCTATAGGCTGAATTCAATAAAAGGTATACTTCTACGTCCATATTCACGGGGGTTAGGGGCAAAGATGGCCCGCAAATATAAAAAAAACACGAATAACTCATCTATCTCATTTGCGGTATTTTTGTTAAATCCCTCGCGAATACCGTGAAATCGTGAATATAACTTATTGTTGAGTTTCACGATTGTTTTTAAAAAACAAGTTATGTATTGAAGTTCTTGCAGTGTTACCCGCTGAAAACCCCCCAAAATGTTCTCTCTGCACATTGAAGCAAGTTCTGAAAAAATCCAAAATTTTCTCTCTGCATGCTGAAGCAAGTATTGAAAAAAAGCAGAATTTACTCTCTGCACGCTGAAGCAAGTGCTGAAAAAAAGCGCCACACTTTTTCTTGGCACTCCAGAATGATGTCATTTGGTGGGGTGGAGCCAGTAAGATAAAAACCGCAAATAATTGAAGTCACGAGTGCTGAACCCGTGAATATGGAGGGAGAAGTGTACTCACAAATTGGCGCCAGAAAGATCTGCACTAAACTGGTAACCTGTAAACAGTGTTTCTCAACTCGGTCCTGGAGTACTCCCTTGTCAGTCAGGTTTTCATGGTCTCCACAATAAATATGCATAAACTTGATTTGCATACACTGCCTCCATTATATGCAAATTTCTTTCATGCATATTCATTGTGGATATCATGAAAACCTGACTGGCAAAGGGGTACTTCAGGACCGAGTTGTAAATGATGCTTGTGCAGAATACCCTTTCTAGAATAGTGCTTAGAGCGGATTCCCAGCCCAACTTTAGGCTTCAGACTTTATGCCTGCTGAAACCTGGCATAAATGACATTGCCTAATTTTTAGGACTTGTGCATGCAAATGATAGTAATCTATTATATTACACCCAACTTCTAGGAATGCCCCTGATTTGCTCAGATTCCTCCCATGGCCACACCACTTCCGAGTGGCAGGCTAGAAGATTTAGGCACTGAGATTATAGAATAGTGATTTGGTAAGTAAATTAGTGGAAATGCTTCCAAAACAGAGAATACTGATGTTCTTGGCCTAGACTTTAAAGGTGTCAAATACCCAGGGCATATAGAAGAACCTGTTCCTGCTTACTTTAGGGTCAGGTACATGTGCTGCTCCACAGGAGCATCACTGCAGCACTACGGTCTTCTAGTGCTCCTTTTCTGATTCTCATATGGATCCCTTCTGCCCTTCCCCCAGCTCTCAAGCTGTCTATTGGCGCCATAATTTTTACTCTAGTCCTGATTACTTCCACTAAGATAGGGTTACCAGACATCCAGGAAAACCCAGACATGCCCTCTTTTTAGAGAACTGTCTGGGTTCCTGGACGGACTTTTCAAAACCCGGCAGTTTGTCCGGGTTTTGGAAAGCTCCGACGAGCTCCGGCTACATGTAGAGCAGTGGTCTCAAACTCAAACCCTTTGCAGGGCCACATTTTGGATTTGTAGGTACTTGGAGGGCCACAGAAAAAATAGTTGATGTCTTTTTAAAGAAATGACAATTTTGCATGAGGTAAAACTCTTCATAGTTTATAAATCTTTCCTTTTGGCCAAGTCTTAATAATAATATTGTCATTTATAGCTAAAGAGTCATATGATCAAGAAACTGTTTTATTTTACTTTTGTGATTATGATAAACATACCGAGGGCCTCAAAATAGTACCTGGCGGGCCGCATGTGGCCCCCGGGCCGCGAGTTTGAGACCACTGATGTAGAGGGTATTTGAGCATGCATGGATGACGTCACACATATCCACACATGCTCCAGGCCCTCCAGTTGTGGCCGGAGCTTGTCAGGGAAGAAGAAGGAGGTTTATGGGAGCGGGGCTAGAGGCTGAACTGAGAGAGGCTGGGGCAGAATGGGGCAGAGCCAAAGGCAGAACAGGACGGGGCCAGAGGCAAAACAGGGTGGGACCATGTGTCTGGATTTTTGAGGCCCCAAAAATGGTAACCCTATGAAGAGAGGCAGCAGCAGCAGTGCTTCTGTTGCTCAGATTCAGGGAAAGGATCTGGGAGCAGTCCCAAAGGTGTAACATCTTTATACTTGTGTTTATAATTAATTTCACTTTTCATCAAGACATGGTATAGGTTACATTTTCAAAAGAAGCAGTTGTGCACAAGTGAGATTTTATGCACAGAAGCCTGTACATGCCAATAATAGAATGAATTCTGGATAAATGTTAGATGATTAAAGCATCTGAATATCAGATTAGAAACTTACTGAGTACTCAGTTAAATACTTAAATACTGGTACAATAACTTGTAGCATATTTAAATGTCTCCCATTCTGAAAATGAATGCAACAAATTGGAGCCAAAGCCCTATCACTAAACCATCCTACTTTCACAGATGTTTTAGACTGACAGCTGTATTTACAAGCTTAGCTTGTATTTGAATATTTATCAAGTGTTTAATTTGTGCCTTTGTGAATTTCTGTATTAAACTTTGAACTTCTATGCCAATCTCTAATGAGTGATAGCAAGAACTTCTTGGGAAAGACAGACTGAACTAGCTGTCTAGAATGCCTTGTCAGAGACTTTAGTGAGATACCATATAGGTTCACACCCCTTTACTCCCCCTACCTTCCAGCACCTGAGAGACCAAAGTAAAAAGTGATGGGAGCAAGGACAGTATGGTATGGAAAATCCTTTCTTTCACACTATCGAGAGGTCTTTTTTGAATATTCTTTGCCTTGCATTAGACAGAGATACCTCCCCCCAAATTGTCAAATGTTCCATCATAACAAATTTAATAAAAATTACATTTTTCACACATATGGGATAGGTCACACGCTCATTCTGAGTAAAAGTCATTCAGTTTCTCCATCTTTGCATCTTCAAAATGACTCAATGAGTCTAAATGAAGCCTGTCTCATTTTTGTCTGCAGCATTTCTCATGGGAGCACTCAGGCATGCAGAAAAACATTTGTCTTTTCGGGGTGTTTTTGGCTATGTGCTGTACATAGATTCCAGGGAGTGGCGGTGTTTTTAGAAAAGATAGTACTATTGACTGATATGGCATGCTCCTGGCCTTTCACTGAGGAGGCTCCAGGTACTGATGCATAGGGTCAGTAAATATGGAACAAAAAAAAAATAGAGTGTTATGAGGTGTTCCTGGGCTTACAATGCACAAAGACTAAAGGAAACACTTCTGAGGCAGAGCAGCAGGAAAAGAAGGGGAACCCTTGGGAGATGAGTCTCAGCTTATTTTAATATGATGGTTAAAGGTACTTTTAGAACTTGTTCACCTGAGTTTACTAATTAGCCACAGGCTCATAAGAATAGATAGAAAAGAACATGCAAGCTGCATTACATGTGGAACCTAAAACAAAGCTCCTGTCTCTGACAAATAGGTGCAGCTTCAAAGGGAGAAGGCCATTCGGTTCCTTTCCATCCCTTCATCACAAAGATCACCACCAGCAGCAATGGTAGCATCAATATTAACTGCACCTGGAAAGCATTTCAAGCATGTTCTAATTCCTCTACCTTCTTTTTACCCTCTCCTTTGCATCGTCCCAAGTGTCTCTCCCTCAATCCCCTATCAGCTTTTCTTGAAGAAAGAGAAGAACCCCTTTCCCTCCTTGCTGGAATCCATTTCATCTTTGAAGCGGAAGGAAAAATTGCGGCGTGAACCCCGGCTCCTCAAGTTCTTAGCAGGACTGTTCTCCAGTGACTTGTTCTGCTCCTGCTGTCGTTGACTCTGCAGCTGCTGATTTATCACTATTTGCATATCATCCTGTAAATGGAGAAAACAGAGAGGTGGAGTCAATGCCAGGAAAACAGAAGATTCTAATTTAAAATGAGTGAAGAATGCTATTCCAGGAAAATTAAAAGCGTGGCTCTGCCGGCCATGGAATGTTTTCTGGTGTTGCCACAGTCACCTTTTCCTTTAGCTAGGGATTTTTCCTTTGTTGTAGACTTCAAGCTTTTGATTTACAGGAAGCAGTATATGAGCATACTTAGAAGAAATACAGTAGAATCTTGTCTATCCGGCATTCAATTAACCAACACTCTCAACCAACTGGCAAAAAAAAAAAAAGAAAAGTCTGCACTCCTCAGACAATCTCCAAACAATCCCCCTCCTTCCCTCCCTCCAGCCCCTGAAGCAGTTGGCAGCCACAAATGTCTCTCCCTCCAGCCCTCAAAGCAGCAGCGGCAGCTGTCCTGCCAACCCTCTAGGCCCGAGGCAGCAGCAGCAGCCAATCCTGACAACCTCCCTCCCTCCCTTACTGAAAGAGTAGCAGCAGCCGGTAAACAGAAGAAGCACCAGCGGTGAACAGAAGTAGCGCCGTAAATAGGCTGCTTCCAGCCGGCCCTGGCAGGGCCTTTCCTCTGCTACATTACTTCCAATGCAGTAGAAGAAAGGCCCTGCTGGAGCTGGCTGGAAGCAGCCTGTTTACAGCGCTTCTGTTCACCGTCTCGCGCTTCTTCTGTTTACCACCTGTCACTATTCCTTTGGAAAGGGAGGGAGGGAGGGATGGACGGGGTGTCAGGATCAATTGATGTTGCTGCTTCAGGGCTGAGGGAGGAAAAGGGGGAGGGGGGGGTTGTCAGGATCAGCTGCTGCTGCTGCTTAAGGCCCGAGGACGGTTGCCAAGATTGGCTGCTGCTGCTGCTTTGGGGTCAGGGGGGGGAGGGGTTATCAGGATTTGCTGCCGCTGCTGCCTTGAACCTGAAGAGAGGGGGGTATTGTCAGGTCCAGCTCTGCTGCTTCGGGGGTTGGAGGAAGGGAGGGAAGGAGGGCTGATGTCAGGAATGGCTGCCTGCTGCTACAGTATTTTTTACACCAATTCTTAATCAACCAGAAACTACAGTTATCCGACATCTACCAGTCCCCATGGGTGCTGGATAGATAACAATCTACTGTAGGTTTTTTAACCAACTACAAAAAAGAGTACCACCTACTGCAATGCACTTGTAGTTCTCTTCTTAGCTGCAGTTCCTATTTCTTACCATTAGAGGGAACTGTTAACTACTTTAAAAGTACATACAGTAGACTCTCAGTTAACCTACACCCATGGGGATTGATAGATGCTGGATAAATGTAGTTTCTGGTTGCTTGAGAGTCACTATTAAAAATAGGCCTAACTAATACTATACCCCATACTATGCCATACGATAAACTTTTCCAGACAAACTATCGGATATGTGGTAGACAAAGCGTGGGCATACTCAGCTGTGGCGTGCCAAGGGGAAAGCCGATAGTCGATCTGACCTCGACACATCGGACCACAGTATCAAGCAAGGATACTGAATCAGGAAATGGCAATAGAGGGCTCGAGACTGTGTGGACATTTTCTGGACTAAAACCCAAAGACGCCTTGCAGGGATCAAAGGAACTTAAGGAACTAAAGAGCGACAAAATGAAGAAACAGCCGGAAACAGAGGGCTATCCAAAGTCGAAGAAGCGGACGGAGGACGGAATAGACACACCACAGGAGGAAGGTGAACAGAATGAGGCTCGGGGACTGGCAGACCGTGAGGGGATCGACAGGAGCACCAAACCACGAGAAGAACCAAATGAGAAGGTAACCAACCGGGACTTAATTTGCCTATATACAAATGCCAGGAGCCTAAGGACAAAAATGGGAGAGCTAGAAGTTATAGCCAGTAAAGAGGACTTGGACATAATAGGAGTCACAGAGACATGGTGGTCCGAGGACAATAAATGGGATGTGGCACTGCCAGGGTACAAACTCTATAGGAGGGACAGGACACACAAGAAGGGTGGAGGAGTAGCACTGTATATAAAGGACTCCATTCCTTCAACCAGGATGGAAACGACAGTAAGGGCGGACAGCTTGGAATCAATATGGGTTAAACTGACAGGAGGAAATGGAGCAGACATCAAATTGGGACTGTACTATCGCCCACCAGGACAGCCAGAAACAAACGACCAGGACCTGCAAGACGAATTGAGGCAGGTATGCAAAATTGGAAGTGTGGTGGTTATGGGGGATTTAAACTACCCTGGAATAGACTGGAACACTGGACACTCCAATTGCACGAGAGAAACTAAATTCCTAGAGGCAACGAGGGACTGTTACATGGAACAGCTGGTCACGGAACCAACGCGAGGGGATGCCACTCTGGACCTAATCCTCAATGGGCTAGGGGGACCCGCAAAGGAGGTGGTAGTACTAGCACCATTAGGAAACAGCGATCACAACATGATACAGTACAAACTAAACATAGGATCACAAAAGGTGAAAAGAACCACAACGACAGCACTCAACTACAGAAAAGGAAATTACGAGGCTATGAGGAAAATGGTGGGAAAAAAGCTCAGCAACAGCTCAATGAAGATGGAGACTGTAGAGGAAGCCTGGGCCCTACTCAAGGGCACGGTGCACGAGGCACAAGACCTGTACATCCCAAGATTTAGGAAAGGGTGCAAAAAGAATCGAGCTCAAAACCCGGTGTGGATAAACAATGCAGTGAAAAAGGCGATAAGTGACAAGAAATCATCTTTCAGAAAATGGAAAAAGGACCCAACAAGGGACAACCAGAAGGAGCACAAAAGGCACCAGAAAGAATGTCACCGAGAGGTTAGGAAAGCAAAAAGAGAGTATGAGGAAAGACTGGCGGGGGAAGCAAGAAACTTCAAACCATTCTTCAGGTATGTGAAGGGGAAGCAACCAGCCAGGGAGGAAGTGGGACCATTGGACGACGGAGACAGGAAAGGAGTGGTAACAGAGGAAAAAGAGATAGCTGACAGATTAAATAAGTTCTTCTCATCAGTCTTCACGAGAGAGGACATATCCAATATCCCAGAACCTGAGGAGATCATAAATGGAGACCACGATGAAAAGCTGGTCCAATTAGAGGCGAGCCGAGAGGATGTCCTCCGACAGATAGACAGACTGAAGAGCGACAAATCACCGGGCCCGGACGGCATCCACCCAAGGGTAATAAAGGAACTGAGAAACGAAATAGCGGAAACACTTTGCCAAATATAATCTATCCTTGAAAACTGGTCAGATCCCAGAGGACTGGAAAATAGCAAATGTCACGCCCATCTTTAAGAAGGGATCAAGAGGAGATCCGGGAAACTACAGGCCGGTGAGCTTGACCTCGGTCCCGGGAAAGATGATGGAAGCACTGGTCAAGGACACAATCTGCGAGCACATAGAAAAAAATGGACAACTGAAGGCGAGCCAGCACGGCTTCTGCAAGGGTAGGTCGTGCCTCACGAACTTACTGTACTTCTTTGAGGGAATAAACAGCCAGATGGACAAGGGGGAAGCCATAGACATCATCTACCTCGACTTCCAAAAAGCCTTCGACAAGGTACCTCACGAAAGGCTGCTTAAGAAGCTGTGGAATCACGGGGTGCAAGGGGATGTACACCGATGGATCAGACACTGGCTGGCGGGCAGAAAACAGAGGGTTGGAGTAAAAGGGCATTACTCAGACTGGCAATGGGTCACGAGCGGAGTCCCTCAGGGATCGGTGTTGGGACCACTCCTGTTCAATATATTTATCAACGACCTGGAGACGGGGACGAAATGTGAGGTCATTAAATTTGCTGATGACACCAAACTCTGTAGCAGGGTCAAAACCAAGGAGGATTGTGAAGACCTGCAGAGGGACCTGACGAGACTAGCGGAGTGGGCAAAAAAATGGCAAATGAGTTTCAATGTGGACAAATGCAAGGTCATGCATGTATGGAAAAAGAACCCGATGTTCAGCTATAAAATGGGGGGAATATTGCTAGGGGTGAGCGACCTTGAAAAAGACCTGGGGGTGATGGTGGACGCAACATTGAAGCCATCGGCGCAGTGTGCAACAGCCTCAAAGAAAGCAAACAGAATGCTGGGCATCATCAAAAAGGGTATCACAACCAGGACGAAAGAAGTCATCATGCCATTGTATCGTGCAATGGTGCGCCCGCACCTGGAATACTGTGTCCAGTACTGGTCGCCGTACCTCAAGAAAGACATGGCAGTACTCGAGGGAGTCCAGAGAAGAGCGACAAAACTGATAAGAGGTATGGAAAATTTTTCATACGCTGACAGGTTAAAAATGCTGGGGCTGTTCTCCCTGGAGAAGAGGAGACTTAGAGGGGACATGATAGAAACCTTCAAAATCCTGAAGGGCATAGAGAAAGTGGACAAGGACAGATTCTTCAAACTGTGGGGAACCACAAGCACTAGGGGGTCACTCGGAGAAATTGAAAGGGGACAGGTTCAGAACAAATGCTAGGAAGTTCTTTTTTACCCAGAGGGTGGTAGACGCATGGAACGCTCTTCCAGAGGTTGTGATAGGCCAGACCACAGTACAGAGGTTCAAGGAAGGTTTGGATAGGTTCCTAAAGGATAAAGGGATTGAGGAGTACAGATATAAGCAGAGGTAGGATATAAAAATGGTCAAATCACTTCACAGGTCAAAGGACCTGGTGGGCCACCGCGGGAGCGGACCACTGGGCGGGATGGACCTCTGGTCTGACCCAGTGGAGGCAACTTCTTATGTTCTTAAGTTTACACTTAATTTCTGCTACTAATTTCTATAGTGCTACTAGATGTATGCAGCATTGTACACATTTTATGCAGGTTCTTTCTCTGCCATCCTGATAAATACTGCTAAGCAGGATATTCAGAAGCACTGTCCCAGAAGAGCTTTTGAATATCCTTAGAGATTGCCTTGGTATGGCTTTTCTGATGCTTCTCTTCTGTATTAGAAAGAAAAAGGACAGGCACATAAGATGATGCCTGCTCAGATGCTCTATAGCCAATAGCCATGTAGAGGACATAGATTTGTCTACCAGATCAGGCTTCTGCTTCTCAGACCAGTCAGAGCAGGGTATGCTGCACTCATAGGGGTAATTCTAAAATTAAAATGCTAACATTTAAGCATTCCTGAAAATCTGCTATTCTATAAATACATACAATCAATCTGTCAGTCAATTAACTCAGAAAAATTTTACTTAAATACTTCTAAATTTTCTTCAGGGATCTCAGTGATGTCACCCCGTTGTGATTTGAACTGTCTTATTTACTGGGAATTTATATATCTTCTCTTCACCGATCCCATCAATGTTTAGATAAAATTTCATACAAGAAACTTTGAAATAGCCAATAGCTCAGCAGGTCGCAAACTCAAGTGTATGTACACGAATGCAAGGAGCCTTGGGTGAATTAGAAGCTATGGCACAAAAAGATAATGTTGACATCATAGGCATCACGGAAACATGGTAGACTGAGGAAAATATCTGGGACACTGTGCTACCGGGATACAAACTATACCGCAGAGACAGAGTGGCTCAAAAAGGTGGGGGCATTGCCATATACATCAAAGAGGGAATTGAATCTACTGGAGAGAACACGCCACAACTGACAGATAAATTAGAGTCTCTATGGGTCAAAATTCTGGGAACAAATGGCCTGGAAACGAAGATCAGCATCTACTACCAGCCCCCAGGGCAGTCCAAAGAAATTGACAGAGAAATGACGGATGAGTTTAAACGCAACTGCAATTATCATGGGCGACTTCAACTATCTGGGAATAGATTGGAACCTAGGCACCTCTGGCTGCGTTAGAGTTCTTGGATGCTTTAGGCCACAGGTGTCCAACCTGTGGCCCCCGTGAAGTATTTTGTGCGGCCTCAGTCAAGGGCGATGCAGTGCTTTCCTCTGCTGCCCCCAGGTGTTTACCGTCTTGCCGGCTCCCTCCTCTGTCTTGCTGCAGCGTTTACGTGTTTGTGCGGCCCCAGAAACATTTTTTTCGGCCAATGCAGCCCAGGGAAGTCAAAAGGTTGGACACCCCTGCAAGTGTAGGCGATTGCTTCCTGGAACAACTTGTCAAGGAAAATACTAGAGGAAATGCAATTCTGGACTTAATTCTAAATGGCCTGCGAGGACCGGCATAAGATGTAGAAGTAGAAGGGACACTGGGAAACAGCGATCACTTTCGATCTGGATGCAGGGGAGAAATATCGGTCCAAAATGACAGCCACATCACTGAACTTCCGAAAAGGGAATTACGAAAGGATGAGACTCATGGTAGGGAAGAAGATTAGGAAGAGTATAAGCACTGTAAAAATGCTAGAGCAAGCTTGGTCCCTTTTTAAGGACACGGTCACAGAGGCGCAAAATCTATATATACCGCATATCAACAAGGGATCAAAGAGGAAAAAGAACAAAGAACTGGTGTGGCTCACTGTAGAGGTGAATGAAGTGATCAGAAACAAGAAAACTTCGTTTAAGGAATGGAAAAGGTAAAACACAGATGAAAACTGGAACAAGCATGAACATAAGGCGGTGAAAGGGGCCAAAAGAGACTACGAGGAAAAAAGAGCCAAGGAGGCGAAGAACTTCAAGCTGTTCTTTCAATATATTAAGGGGAAATGACCCAAGAAGGAAGCGGTGGGACCGTTGGATGACCATGGAATAATGGGAGCACTAAAGGAGGATAAAGCAATCGTTGACAAACTGAACACATTTTTTGCGTCTGTATTTACTGATGAAGATCTACACAGCATACCGGAACCCATCAGGCTATATGCTGGAAACAAAGACAGAAAGCTGACAGGATTGACGGTCAATCTAGAGGAGGTGTGTAGGCAGATAGATAGGCTTAAGAGTGCCATCCATCCGAGGGTCATCAAGGAACTGAAATGGACCGTAGCTGAATTGCTTCAACTAATAGCCAATCTGTTGATCAAATCGGGAAAGATTCCGGAAGACTGGAAGGTGGTGAATGTTACGCCGATCTTCAAGAAAGATTCGAGGGGAGATCCGGGAAACTACAGACCGTTGAGTCTGACTTCGGTACCAGGAAAGATGGTAGAGTCGCTGATAAAGGACCGCATCATTGATCACCTTGACGGACATGGGCTGATGAGGACCAGTCAGCAAAGGTTTTAGCAAAGGCAGATTGTGTTTGACAAACTTGCTGCACTTCTTTGAGGGAGTAAACAGACAGATAGACAAGAGCGACCAGGTCGACATTGTATATCTGGATTTTCAGAAGGCGTTTGACAAGGTTAGAAACATAGAAACATAGAAAATGACGGCAGAAAAGGGCCAGAGCCCATCAAATCTGCCCACTCTATCAACCCTCCCCCAAGCTACACTCTATCAGTCCTCCCCAAGCTGCCCTCCTCTACGCTACCCTCGTAGGGATCCGACCTTCTACGCTACCCTCATAGGGATCCAACGTGGGCATCCCATTTATTCTTAAAATCTTGTATGCTGCTGGCTACGATCACCTGTTCCGGGAGTTTGTTCCAATGGTCCACCACTCTTTCTGTGAAGAAGTACTTCCTGGTTTCCCCATGAAATTCCCCCCCCTGATTTTCAGTGGATGTCCCCTTGTTGATGAGGGTCCTTTTAGAAGGAAAATGTCGTCATCCATCTCTATGCGACCAGTGATGTACTTAAATGTCTCTATCATATCTCCCCTCTCCCTGCGTTCTTCGAGAGAGTATAGCCGCAACTTGTGCAGCCTGTCTTCGTACGAGAAATCCTTGAGCCCCAGGATCATCCTGGTGGCCATTCGCTGAACCGACTCAACTCTCAGCACATCCTAACAGTAGTGTGGCCTCCAGAATTGCACACAGTACTCCAGATGAGGTCTCACCATGCTTCTGTACAATGGCATTATGACCTCTGGCTTCCGGCTAACAAAGCTTCTCCGGATACAGCCCAGCATTTCTCTAGCCTTGGATGAAGCCTTCTCCACTTGATTGGCTGATTTCATGTCTCCACTAATGATCACCCCCAAATCCCGCTCTGCTGCAGTCCTAGTCAAGGTTTCACCATTCAGTGTGTATGTCTTACACGGATTATTGTTACCAAGGTGCATGACCTTGCATTTTTTCGCGTTGAAGCCCAGCTGACAGGTCGTGGACCAGTGTTCCAGTAAAAGCAGGTCTTGCTTCATGCTGTCGGACAAATCATTTTTATTTGCAGTGTCACTTATCGTGTTACATAATTTGGAATCGTCGGCGAATAATGCTATTTTACCTTGAAACCCTTGATTCATGTCTCCTATGAATATGTTGAAAAGGATCGAACCCAAGACTGATCCCTGTGGCACTCCACTGGTCACCCTCGACTATGCATGAACGACTACTTCGGAAAATTGTGAGCCATGGAATCGAGGGTGAAATACTCACGTGGATTAAAAACTGGCTGGAGCATAGGAAACAGAGAGTGGGGGTAAATGGACAATACTCGGACTGGAAGAGCGTCACCAGTGAGGTGCCGCAGGGCTCAGTGCTTGGACCCGTGGTCTTCAACATCTTTATAAATGATCTGGACATTGGTACGATGAGTGACATGATTAAATTTGCGGATGATACAAAGTTATTCAGAGTAGTGAAGACACAGGGGGACTGTGAAGATCTGCAACGTGACATAATCAGGCTCGAGGAATGGGCATCAACATGGCAGATGAGGTTCAACGTGGATAAGTGTAAAGTCAGAGAGGACACATTTTGCTAGAACTAGAACAGATTGCAGATCCTCACAAGTTATATAAATGATTCAATGTCCATGCCCTAAAATTTATATAGGATGGACAACTAGACCTATGAATATTAGATTGAACGAATATAAGTCCCGAGTAAATACAGGAGCTGAAACAGCCCCTTTAGTTCGTCATTGGTCTCTTTTTAAACACAAAATTACAGATTTGAGATGGCGGATCATAGACTGTACATGTTGAGTGGGAGGGAGGTAATATTGAACACATTCTAAATTTAAGGGAACTCCGATGGATGTTTGATCTTAATACTATGATCCCTCATGGGCTAAATTTAACAAGTGACTGGCTGACGTTGGCGATTTGATTGGATGGGTATCCTTAGTTCCGCCTTGTTTGTATGGTTTCATTTTCGTTCGTGATTGGTGGGAGTCGGTATATGTCAGGGTTTTTTTTGTACTTTAGTTCCTCTTTAAACGCTGTGGCCATATTGAAGCCTCGGCATGAACATTATGGAATTAGTTATATACTAAGAAGTTGAACTGTTCTGGTGAGATCGTGAGTTTTATTTTTACTTCCTTATTTTTAGGCTATTCGGGAGTTCTAACTATAATTTTTATCCTTGTAGTAATCTTTTCCCTGACCCTGAGGAAGAAAATTTGAAACGCGTCAGTGGGGATACAGACAGAACTGTTCTAAGATAAGTGGTGATTTCATTAACATCATGATTATATAACTATTTATCATTAAGCACCTGCACTTTAAATATATAGAGTTAAAA
Source organism: Geotrypetes seraphini (assembly GCF_902459505.1). Lineage (NCBI taxonomy): Eukaryota > Metazoa > Chordata > Amphibia > Gymnophiona > Dermophiidae > Geotrypetes > Geotrypetes seraphini. The sequence goes on along the minus strand of NC_047088.1, from coordinate 109,808,719 downwards.
GCATTTGCACTTTAAAATTATAAAAGAAAATAATGGTCCAAGGTCTAAGATTTATCAGTTACCTGTTCCTATGAGGATGGCTACCACACCTAAGTATTAAGAACTTTAATATACTCAATGTAGCTTTCTGAGGACCATGGTATGTTTAAACTGATACACTGGACTCAAATAAAGAGGTGACCAAAGTTTTACTAAGATAAATTCCATGTGGGCATTCACATAGAAACATAGAAACATAGAAAGATGACGGCAGAAAAGGGCTATAGCCCATCAAGTCTGCCCACTCTACTGACCCACCCCATTAAGTCTGAGTACTAATAACCTAGTTCCTTAACTCGACCCTCGTAAGGATCCTACTAGGGCATCCCATTTATTCTTAAAGTCAATAACGCTGGTGGCATTGATCACCTGCTCTGGAAGCTTGTTCCAGTGATCTACAACCCTTTCTGTGAAGAAATACTTCCTTATATCACTATCGAATTTCCCTCCTCTGAGTTTGAATGGATGTCCCCTTGTGACCGAGGGTCCCCTGAGAAAGAAGATGTCTTCTTCCACCTCGACACATCCTGTGATGTATTTAAATGTCTCAATCATGTCCCCCCTCTCCCTGCGCTCCTCTAGAGTGTAGAGCTGCAATTTGTTTAGTCTTTCTTCGTACGAGAGACCCTTGAGCCCCGAGATCATCCTAGTGGCCATCCGCTGAACCGACTCAACTCTAAGCACGTCTTTACGGTAATGTGGCCTCCAGAATTGCACACAGTATTCCAGATGAGGTCTCACCATGGTTCTGTACAGTGGCATTATGACTTCAGATTTGCGGCTAACGAAGCTTCTATTGATACATCCCATAAGTTGCCTTGCTTTGGATGAGGCCTTCTCTACTTGTTTGGCGGCCTTCATGTCTGCACTGATGATTATTCCCAAGTCTCTTTCTTCTGAAGTCCTAGCTAGTGTTTCTCCATTTAAGGTGTAAGGTTTACATGGATTTCTGCTACCGAGATGCATAACCTTACATTTCTTAGCGTTGAAGCCCAGCTGCCATGTCGAGGACCAGTTTTCCAATGTAAGCAGATCCTGCGTCATACTATCCTGCAGATTGCTTTCATTTACTATATTACATAGTTTGGCGTCATCAGCGAATAGAGTTACTTTACCCTGAAGCCCTTGGGTCAAGTCTCTTATGAATATGTTAAAAAGGAGTGGACCCAGGACCGAGCCCTGTGGCACTCCGCTGGTCACCTCCGATGTCTCAGAGAGGGTGCCGTTGACCACCACCCTCTGACGTCTTCCACTCAGCCAATCTTTGACCCATGCAATTAGTGTCTCACCTAACCCCATTGATTTCATCTTGTTTAATAGTCTACGGTGTGGGACGCTGTCGAAAGCTTTACTGAAGTTGGAGTTGGAGTTAGGTCAGCTAGACCATTGCCTTCCTGCTGGCACATTCACTAGCTTTTATAGTCATAAGAACAGCCTTACTATGTCAGACCAATGGTCCATCTAGCTCAGTATCCTATCTTCAAAGTGGCCAATCCAGGTCACAAGTACCTGGCAAAAACCCAAATAGTAGCAACAGTCCATGCTACCGCTTGAGGTCAAGCAGTGGCTTCCTCCATGTCTGTCTCAATAGCAGACTATGGACTATAGATTTTCCTTCCAGGAACTTGTCCAAACATTTTTAAAACCAGCTATGCTAACCACTCTTACCATATGGCAATGCGTTCCAGAGCTTAACTATTTTCTGAGTGAAAAAATATTTCCTCCTATTGGTTTTAAATGTATCTCCCTGTAACTGAGTATCCCCTAGTCTTTGTAATTTTTAATGGAGTAAAAAATCGATCCATTTGTACCTATTCTACACCACTCAGGATTTTGTACACTTCAATCATATCTCCCCTCGGCTGTCTCTTTTCCAAGCTCATGAGCCCTAACCTCTTTAGTCGCTCTTCTTTGATCCTTTTCTAGTTCCGCTATATCTTTTTGAGATAATGTAACCAGAATATTCTTACCTGCCATGCCTCTAGCTCTTGAGACAGTGTCACTTTCTGTTCGATGGTGCGAAGCAGCTGCCGGCTCATCGAGTCCCTCTCCAGGGAGCATTTGGTAAGCTCCAATTCCATCTCATTCTTCCTGCATCCAGAGAGAGAAAGAGAGACGATCACACCAGAGAAGTTCAATTTATTAACTTACCTTCATCCCCATTCAAACCATATCACTATTTTCCATCTGCTAGTTATTCAAAATGATTTAGCTGGCTTCTGACCAGTTAAATTGCTTGGTCAAGACTAGTCATTAATATTCAGCAACATTTAACTGGTTAAGTACCACTGAATATTGCGGTTAGTGCCAAACACAAAGTTACCTATCTTAGAGGTGTTATGGGGGGGGGGGGTAATCAGCACTTGGCTCTTTAAATGTTGATATGGGAACTGCATAAATTTCTGTCCTTCTTTACCCCCCTTGTACAAAAATATGAGAGCAGTTTTTAGTGCAGGCTGGTACGCTGAATGCTCTGTGCTGCTCCCGACACTCAGAGTTCCTATGAACATTGGGAGCAGCGCAAAGCATTTAGTTTTTCTGCCTGCACTAAAAACTGCTTCTGCAGTTTTATAAAAGGGGGGGGGGTGTTAATGCAGTAACCCATATTGATAACGAGTAACTAGAAGAACCATGACAGAATAAGTTATACTTTTTGGTGGGTGACCGTGTGCACCACATACAGATATGAAAGAATTAATGCAGAGTGTAGGGGATTTAGTGGTGTATTTAATAAAGTTTGGAGCCCATTGACTAAATTTGTAAAATTATAATAATGTATATTTATCTTATCTTTCCTTTTGTTCATTTACCTTTACACATCCATGGGGGGTGGAGGGTTGGAGGGAGGGGAATAACTATTGATGGGGACATTTGGGTAACTTTATTCTTTATTTATACTATATATTATGTTATATTATGTTATTATTATATGTAGGACAACTGAAAATCTTGAATGATAAATATGTTACCTGTACAGATATTAGTGTAATGTATGTAATACCTACTGTTTGTTCATTTGTATGACACTGTTTTAGATTAACAAGTGTATGTGGAACACTCAATGTTACATATAATGTAATTAAAACAGAGGAAAAAGGACCTCAAAAAACCCCTAGATTATAATCAATAAAGTTATAACCAATTGGGGTTAGGTTTTCATCACCGGTCCAAAACCCCTGTGTGATTATTTAAAATATTTATTTTTATCTTTTTTTATAAAAAAAGATAAAAATAAATATTTTAAATAATCACACAGGGGTTTTGGACCGGTGATGAAAACCTAACCCCAATTGGTTATAACTTTATTGATTATAATCTAGGGGTTTTTTGAGGTCCTTTTTCCTCTGTTTTAATTACATTATATGTAACATTGAGTGTTCCACATACACTTGTTGATCTAAGATCATTCTTGGACACTTAACTGAGTTTCCACTTATTTTTCAGTCTACTGTTTTAGATTAACAATCAATAAAAAATAAAAATGATGGCTGGCTTGAAAATAACTGGATATTCAAAGGCAAAGCCCAAACAAGTTTCAGCTTTGAATGTCTGGGAATAACGCCACTGGCAGTGACAAAACGGTCAAAGGAACACAATAAAAGCACAAAGGGCCTTTAAGTTTCAGGTAATCCTCTTTCAATGATGGAGCTATCATTAAAGTAGGATTACCTGGAACTTGAAGATCCTTTGTGCTTTTCTTGTGTTCCTTTGTGGTTTGTACTTTGAATCCCTCTTCTCTTCTACGGTGACAAAATGGTTACCAGAAATGGCTGAATATTGACCCCATAATGTTTTATTCTGCTAAAAGCATGAATTTAAAGACATATGTACTTCTATGCTCAGCTGTCTGAACATTTTGCTAAGAATGCAGGATGCCTGGACGTCATGTGGATGTCTTTATATTCTAGAATGGCCAAAAAAGATAGACGTACTAAGGACCAAAACATCTAGATAAGTTATTCCCCTCCCCCCCAAAAAAAGATAGACGTCTTGTAGTTTTGAAAATGAACATTTTCTCTGCTGGATTTCTGGATGTCTTTTGCAAAACGTCCAAACACAGACATAGACATCCTATTGAAAATGCCCCTCTAAGGGTAAATATTCAGCCAGTACTGGTGAGTGTTTTGCTGAAAGCCAACGGCATTATTACTGGATCTTCAATGGCATGCCATGTCTGGGCTTTGACATGAATACTTAGTTTATGTGGAACTGGCTAACAGATAGCCGGTTAAGTAAATATTCAGAATTTAAGCAGCTATAAATAACCTCATAAGATAGGACTGTGTTTTATGTGGTCACATTTATGTGGTCACCCTGACCAGTTAAGTGCTGAATATCCGCCTTGGTCACACATGCAGAACACAGATAAACCCTATGCAAATACAGGACCACAAGCTAGAAGTGCATTTGATATATACAAACAAAACCCTAAGATGGCAGATTCTGCTTGCAGTACAACTCCAGAGAAATAGAACCAAATGCATTTCTTCCTGAACATAGACAGCAGAGGTAAATTCTCAAAATCATCATATTTCAATCACTGAATTGAAAATAAAATCATTTTCCTATCTTTGTTGTCTGGTGATTTTATTTTTTCAATCATCTTTTCCCAGTCTGGTTGAACATTCTTTTGTGTATGCTCTTAACTCTTCCTTCCCTGGCATTTCTCTCCTGCACTGTCATTCCCTTTCCTGGTCTGGTTTCCCTCCCCCTTCCCTTGTCTGGCATCTCTTCCCTCCCTTGCCCTTCCCTTGTCTGACATCTCTCCCCCCTTCCCTCCAATGCCTTCATCTGGCATCTCTCTCCCCTCCCCTGCTCTGGTCTGGCATCTCTCCCCTCCCCTGATCTGGTATCTCTCTCTCTTCCCCTGCCCTTCCCTTCTCTGGTATCTCTCTCCTGCCCTTTTCTGGTTTCCCTTCCCTTCTCTTCTCTGGCATCTCTCTCCCCTCCCCTGGTCTGGCATATCTCCCTTCCCCTTTCTAGTCTGGCATCTTTCCCTTCCCCTTCCCTGGCATTTCTCCCCCCTCCTTCCCTGGTATCTCTCTCTTGCCCCGCCCTTCCCTCCCCATCCCCATGCCCTAGTACATCTGCTTCATGGGCAGGAAAAATTCCCAGTCTTTCCTGTCTGCTGCTGCCACTAGATTCACCGGCAGTACAGTTTCAAAATGGCTGCCAAGACTTCTTGGGCAGTCTTGCACAAAGTCTTGAGGGGCTGCCGCATGAAGTCTTGGCAGTCATTTTAAAACTGAATTACTGGTGAATCTTGCAGCGGCAGTGGACAGGAAAGACTGGGGTATTTTCCTGCCCACGAAGAAGCTACTAGACCACCAGGAGCTATAAGGTAGGTCTAGGAAGGCCCATTACTATGGTATTACTGCAGTACCAGTTCCCATTCCCATGGCAATACCATGTAATGGGCCACTGGTATCACAGTAATATGAGGACATGCCCTGAAGCCAATTTTTTTTGGGGGGGCATATCTCCCCTATTCCAATGCCTATGGCCCTAGCCATTTTTAAGGATTAACCTCTTAGACAATAGATCCCCCCCTCACCTCCTACCCCCCCCCCCGAAAAAAAATATAGTTGGTCTACAAGTGATCATAAAAGGAGTCAGAGAGTCTTACTTTATGATGGCTTCATCTCGGTCCATTATGGCTTGTTTGAGGGTGCTGTCTCGATCACTCTGCTGGTACAACTGCCTCATTTTCTCCATTTCTTCTTTAAGGTTGGCCAGCTCCACATGCTGCAGCGTCACCTAAAGAGAGGGAAATTAGACTGGTGAGAAACCACAAGTATTTAAGCAAAATTTAGGACTATGAGAGGCTAAGAGGCCATATACTTCTTTGACAAAAAGGCTCATGGGTATAAGAAGTCACAGTAAAGGGATCTCTTACTTTTCTGAAGTTTGAATTGTGATGGGATGTTGGAGGGTCACATTTTTCTTTGTGACAGTTCTGTGTAGAGCTGGAGCAGGGGAACCAAATGAGAGGCTGAAGAATATAGTGATATAGTAGATAACAGCATGTTAAGGCCATTTGGTCCATTATTTAGGTTTGTTTATCAGATTCTTTTATCTATTTGTCTTCTTTTCTAGTACTATATCACTTTCAATACATGAGCATCCAACTTTTCCTACCTAAACCAACACCAGCCTGCCCCACCCTGCATACACATATTTAAGGCAATTCTATAATGGGGTACCTCATTTAGGTGCCTAATTGAAGCCTATTCTATAAAGAAGAATATGGCCCAGATTTAGAAAGCGGTGCCATAATCGATGGCGTATGAAAAACTGGCACCGGTCGTGTGTCACTCAGATTAGAGTGCGTTTTTCAGACTCGCAGCCCGCGTCGAAGGTAGGCACCCAAAATGTAGGCCAGGATTTTAAAGGCCAACATTCCGGTGCCTGCCTTCAGGGTAGAATCACGCTTAGTGGTGCAGAACGTCAACCATGCCGCTTTTGATGTTTGGCGCCGCTAAGCATCTGTGTAGACAAGATCCCAGTGCCTTATATTATAGGTGCCTCGTGGTGCCTACTTTTTTTCTTTTTAATTTGTTTTTAATAGCATGGTCAATTACCAGGCTGTTAATAACCAATTAAAACAATTAACTTAGGCGCTGGTAGAGCACCTACCGGCACCTTCCTAACAGCACCACTTTTAGAATTTGGGCCTCAGTGCCTACTTTTCTCGCACACAATTAGAGCACATTACAGACTAAAAATTGAGTAGTAACGAACTACAAGGGTAGGACAGAAAATCAAGAAAGAAAAAAAAGGAGGCATAAAGAAGAGTGTTTGCAGGAAGTCAGGGAAAATAAATGGGCTTTCAAAGCAGATTTATACTTGGGATATGATCATTTACTATAGAGAGAAAGGGGAAAGCATTCCAAAGAGAGCATGCAAAGCAGAAGGCGGTGCTAAGGAGCTCATTTTTAAAACAAAAAGATGTCCAAAATATGGCACATAGAGGCACATGGACATTTTTCTGACCAAAACATCTAAGTTGCCATTTTCAAAACTGACTTTTTAGACATTTTACATAGAAACATGATGGCAGATAAAGGTCAAATGACCCATCTAGTCTGCCCATCCGCAGTAACCATTATCTCTTCCTCTCTCTAAGAGAACCCATGTGCCTATTTCACACCTTCTTGAATTCAGACACTGTCTCTATCTCCAACACTTCTTCCTGGAGACTGTTCCATGCATCTACCACCCTTTCTGTAAAAAAGTTTTTCTTTTAATTGCTCCTGCGCCTATCACCTCTTAATCATCCTATGACCTCTCATTCCACAGCTTCCTTTCAAATGAAAGAGACTCAACACATGTGAATTTACACCACATAGGTATTTAAACGTCTCTATCTCCCCTCTTTCCTCTAAAGTATACATATTGAGATCTTTAAGTCTGTCCTCATACGCCTTATGGTGAAGACCACGCACCATATTAGTAGACTTCCTCTGGACTGACTCCATCCTTTTTATATCTTTTTGAAGGTGCGGTCTCCAAAATTGTACACAATATTCTAAATGAGGTCTCACCAATACCTCCTTTTTCCCTACTGGCCATACATCTTCCTATGCACCCTAGCATCCTTCTAGCTTTTGCCGTCTACTTTTCAACCTGTTTGGCCACCTTAAGATTATTACATACAATCACACCCAAATCCCGCTCTTCTGTCGTGCACATAGGTTCTTTTCCCCTAACCAGTACCATTCCTTTGGTATTTGCAGTCCAAATGCATGACCTTGCATTTCTTAGCATTAAATTTTAGCTGCCAAATTTCAGACCATTCTTCAAGCTTCGCTAGGTCTTTCTTCATGTTATTCATACCATCTGGGGTGTCTACTCTATTGTAGATTTTGGTATCACCTGCAAAGAGGCAAATCTTACCTGATAGCCCTTCAACAATATTGCTTATAAAAATGTTAAAAAGAATAGGCCCAAGAACAGAACCTTGAGGCACACTACTGGTAACATCCCTTTCCTCAGAGCGATCTCCATTGACTACTACCCTCTGTTGTCTTCCACTTAACCAGTTCCTGACCCAGCCCATCGATTTGGGACCCATCCCAAGAGCACTCAGGTTATTTATTAGATGTCTATGTGAAACACTGTCAAAGGCTTTACTAAAATCTAAATACACCACATCTAGTACACCCCCTCTATCTAATTCTCTGGCCACCTAGTGAAAGAAATTGATCAGATTTATCTGACAAGACCTACCTCTAGGTTTTTTTTGTCTGCAGTGCATCTAAATCTCAAGGGGGCATTTTGGAGGCATGTTATGGGCGAGATTTGGGCAGTTTTAGCACGTGGACATTTTGCAGTGATAATTGAACTTTTTACAAAACGTCCATGCACATTTTGGACATTTGGGGCTGGACCAGTTTTTAAAAACAATAAGGACCAAAACGATGCCCAAACTGACTAGATGACCACTGGGGGGATGAAGGCATGGTCCCCCACACTACCCTTGTGGTCATTAACCCCCTCCCACCCTCCAAAGTTCTGAATGAAACAGTACATATTTGTCTTTATGACAGCTGCAGATAGCATGGCCAGTCCTTAGTACAACAGAAGCAGGTGTCTAGAGTAGCTTGGTTGGCAGTGCAGTGGACTTTAGAGAAGGGGATCCAGGCCCAATCCTACCCTAACTAGTACACTTGTGTGTTTTGGAGGGCACAGTTTACAATGCTCTTGAATATAATCTATTCTTAAACACTCCAACCGCTTTCATGAAGCGATCCCATTCCTAATGTTTTATCCTTCCCTTTTCCATTTCCTTTCTTTTTTTTTTTAAATTTAACTTTTAACAATGTAACTTTTCCCTTCCCCGCTTTCTTCCTTACCATCACTATCTAGTATGTCCAGTTAAAGTCTGAATATTCACAACCCCACTCTAAATATCTTATTTATTGTATTAGTTTTATCCTATCTTAATTTGTAAACCGGCTAGATACTTGTTGATGGTCGGTATATTAAAATTTAATAAAACTTGAAACAATGTAAAAGGGCTCTGGTGAGATGTGTAGCTGGCATCCTTTATGTAAAGTTCATAGCAGTGCCCCATAGGTGTTCTGCTGGCATGTCTGTGTAATAATAATAATATAATAACTTTATTTTGCATACCACAATACCATAAGCAGTTCAGAGTGGTTTTCAGAGGAAGAGACTGTACACACACAGCGATGTTACAGAAAATACTTTCAATTACATTAGTTAGCCACTCTAGCTAGTATAGATTGTGGCCCCTTCTATGTCCACATGTTTTAGTTTTGGATATTTTGCATTTGGATTTTTTGTATTTGAAAATGGCCAGAAAAGATAGACACACTAAGGGCCAAAATGTCTAGATAAATCATTTTTGAAAAAAAAGTTAGATGTCTGGTGGTTTTGAAAATGGGCATTTTCTCCAACCGATTCTTAGATGCCATATCAAAAGTAGACCTCTATATCTGGCAGATTCAAAGTGAGAACAAAAAACTGAGGGAATGAAGAGATGGTATTCTGTTGGGAACGATGGGTTCTAGAAGGAATATATGGTAGGACAGCTGAATTAAGGTATGACAGTGACCCAATATGAAGAGCTTTGTGAGCTGAAGTGAGGATTTTATGTTGGATCTAAAAAGAAACTGGAAGTCTATGGCAATGACAGAAAAAAGGCCACATGATCAAAACGTTAAATTCATACAATGAAGCATAAATTGAATTACAGTAGTCTAAGCACGTAGCTACTACTATTCTACTGTAATCCTGCAAAGCTAGTCATTCCTACCAATCATTACCACTTGTTCTGACATTCTCGCACCCACAAAATTCTGTAGATATAGGCTACTATTCATAGTAGCCTTCAAGATCAAAGCTATAGCCTCATATTTCACATACATTAATCACTTTGTCGAAGACACTCTAGTTGGCATATTGATATTCATGCTCTCCATTAATTATATCTGATAATGTTCTCATGTAGCACCAGATCCCCCTCTCACTCTATTCTGGAAATAATCTACAGGTATCCACTAGGGATTTTGTTCTTTGGGTGCTCCGCAACCATCAAGCGTCTCCTTCTCTAGTGCAACCACTCCACTTCCATTTTTGTCATTTGTGACATTCAAACCATATGAACGGTTTAAGAATATTTAAACAGAAAAAGGGGATACAGTCCACCCTCTTAAGTAAAAGGAAACAAATTCTGAGAACATTGTGTAATAGTTCTTTGACAAAAAATATATTACTCAGTGCAGCAATTCAGCTTTCCAATTATGAGATCTATTTTTGAGGCCCTGCATTGCTTTTAATCTGAAGGTATTATCCCAGTCATTGCTCCAAAAATCCTTTTAGCTCCACTTCTCCTACCAATTCCAGAATGCCCACCAACCTTGAATTATTCCTTGTCATGCAATTCTCCTCTACAGAAGTGAATCTTTCCAGCAGACCAGCATTTTCCCATTCTGTGGTGGTGGCCAGAAGATTCTAATGTTTCTGCATGGTTTCAAGCTTATCAAATATTGTTAATATATAGAAATAAAATAAAACATAAAGGACTAAGTCTCGTAATATATGTTTTGATTATCGTTCATAGGTAATTCTTCTTCTTCAGTTCAGAAATGAGTAAATGTTAACCAATTTCAGATTATATAAGTGAAGCATAAAGCATTCCAATGAGAGTCTCACAGGAAGAGGGTAGGGATGGTTAAGGTAAGAAACTGGGAAAACTGGGTGGGTGAGAAACAAGGGAGAGATGGAAGGGTGATAAGAAGGTGACAAAGCAGTATAATTTTATGATTTGAAAACACAGAAACATAGAAAAATGAAGGCAGATAAAGACCATATGGTCTATCTAGTCTGCCTACAATGGTTAGGGCTCTTCAGTTTGGAAAAGAGACGGCTGAGGAGAGATTTGATTGAAGTCTACAAAATCCTGAGTGGAGTAGAATGGGTGCAAGTGGATCGATTTTTCATTCCATCAAAAATTACAAAGACTAGGGGACAATCGATGAAGTTACAGGGAAATAATTTTAAAACCAATAGGAGGAAATATTTTTTCACTCAGAGAATAGAAGCTCTGGAATGCAGTACCAGAGGCTGTGGTAAGAGTGGATAGCGCAGCTGGTTTTAAGAAGGGTTTGGACAACTTCCTGAAGGAAAAGTCCATAGTCTGTTATTGAGAAAGACATGGGGCAAGCCACTGCTTGCCCTGGATTGGTAGCATGGAATGTTGCTACTCCTTGGGTTTTGGCCAGGTACTAGTATCCTGGATTGGCCAATGTGAGAACGGGCTACTGGGCTTGATGTACCTTTGGTATGAACTAGTAAGGCTATTCTTATGTTCTTATGGTAAAGGGGCAATATCTGGCTCTGGAAGGAACAACTAGGGGCTGCAGATTGACATATACTTGAAACCACCTGGAAACGATCCTTCTCTCATACTGTGACAAAGCTGTGAAACCAACTTCACCCGGACATTCGAGCTATAGTAAACTGCTACCCTTCCGGAAAAGTGGTACAAGCCATATTGTTCTCAAACTAGCACATACCCACCTTACACTTTAAAGGCCTATGTCCCCCTCACTGCCTTCCAGCCTTTGTCCCACCCCCTCCCTCGAAGCTTGCCTGCCTGCCTCCCTCCTGCACCGAAGTCTGGTCTACCCGCTGCCGATTATTCCTTCCCCCTGGTCCGCCACCAAAGCAAGTCTGCCTCCCTTCCTCCCTGCTGCGCCAAAGCCTGGCCTACCCGCTGCCAATTCTTCCTCCCCCCTCATGGTCCACTGCTGCTCACCGCCCACTGCTGCAGCAAATCCAAGAAGGGAAGAGCCAGGCGTGGGCAGCGGCGCCGGCCCACAAGCCTTCACCTGATGTCAATTCTGACATCAGAGAAAAGGTCCGGGAACAGTGTTAGACCCCCGCGGCATGGATTAAATTTGCTTACAGGTTGCTGCAGGAGAGAGGGCAGCAAGGGAGTCGAAGGGAGGGGAGCTTATATCACCTCAGCAGGCATTTGGGGGCCCTCTGTAGCTGTGTGGCCCAGGGCAGTTGCCCTGCTTGCTCCCCCCTAACACCAGCCCTGATCTTGCACTCACCTAGACTTATTCTTCGGCATACTTTTATTTTGCACCCTTTCTGAGGAACTTTCTTCCATTTGGAATTTGTATTAAATCTTCTTTTTTTGAAAAACTTTTTATTTAACATCAATAGAGTACACAGCATAACGTACCATAAACCATAAACAAAATTTAAGGCAGTTTTGAAAGAACCCATAGGTGGGTGGTGTTGAGGATTCTTGGGTTATGATGGTCAGTCAGTTGCTGCTTTGCTTTCTCAGGTCTAATTTTGATCTAGCTCTGCTATCCTTTCTTGTTAATTAATTGGCATTCATATCCTCTCTTTACTGATTGATTTTGTAAATTGCATTATTGATTGAATCATGACAAGCAGTATAAATATAGCAAGTTCAAATAAACATACAAGTTGTGCTCATAAGTTTACATACCCCTGATAGAATTTGTAAAATGTATACCATTTGTGGAAAATAAAAGTGATCCTGTAAAACACCATTCCTTAATTTAGGAATATTGGTCAGGTGAAGCTATTTATCATCACAGAATTGTCTGTAGCCTTTAGTAATCATAATGATAACTGAACTCGCACAGATTTCCCCCTCCCCCCGCTAACAACCCCAGCAGGAGGGATTTCCACTTTCTCCTGCCGCCACCCCCACAACATCCTGGGCAGGAGGGATGCCCACTCCCTCCTGCTGACACTCCCCCAAACACCCCCACCCCAAGAAACCCACCTGGACCCACCCCCCATACTTATTTCTGGAAAGACGGCTGGAGGGATGCCCACTTTCTCTGGCTGGCAGGCCCACCTCTTTAAAATGGCGGGCCTTCCCCTTCTCAGTGCATCCTTAGGGATCTGACCAACCTGGCCTCATTCCCAGTGCATTCTGGGATGCACTGGGAGTAGCCTACGACTTTGATTGGCCAGATCCCTAAGGTCACTTCCATGGCATTCCTTCTGCTGGGGATGTTGTGGGGGAGGGGGGGAAGATGACAGGAGGGAATAGGCATCCCTGCTGCCATGGACATTGTGGAACACAGCAGGTTGAGGCTGTAGGATAAAAATAAGGGGATTTTGCGGCGATTTAGAGGGAGTGGGCATTCCCCCTGCTGGCCCACTTGCGGTGGGGTTCAGGGGTTCCCTGCCACGGCCGCTCAGCTGATCGTGGCAGGGGAATTCCCCTCCTCCCCCATCAGCTGAGCGGCAGGGACTTCCCAATGCTGCGATTCTGTAACCAGTGCCCTAGAATGAATGACAAGCGATCGGCGGCCGCTTTTAAGGCAGCCACTGACTTGGGCACTGGTTACAAAATCCGGTCCTTGGTACCCAGTTGTGTTTTTCCAGGTACCTGATCATGGAGCCTGTTGATCTCTTCTTCTTTTTCCTTTAGAAGTTCTTGTTCTCTTTGGGTTAGATACACAACTTTATGTTTCTGATGATCTTCTATTACAGGTGTTGTCATCTGGATATTAGGAACCTAAAACCCCGAGCAATAAGATGTAAATAAGTGTTCCTTAGAGGGGTAATCTGTTAATTGTTAGTGTGCACTATTACCATTATTGTGTATTACCTGCCAAAAGGTCTATAGTAGGAGTGGGGAAAGAGGGTCTCAATCCAGTCGGGTTTTCAGGATTTTCCCAATGAATATACAAAATGTGAGAGTGTGTAATGTTTAGCATTTTAATATGTATGCTTGTAATTTTGTAAACCACATAGTTTTTATGCGCTATGTAATGCAGGAGTCAATGCCCAGGAAAAAGATCCAGGTGCCATCATTGAGGATATGTTGAAACCCTCAGTTCAGTGTTCAGCGGCAGCTAATAGAATGTTAGGAATTACAGTAGAAGTTAACCGGTATTCAATTAACCGGCACTCTCAAAAACCAACCGACAAAAAAAATTGTCGGCAAAAAACCAAAAATTGTCTCCTGTGCTCCTCAGACAACGTCCATAGTGGTGCTCCTGCCCCAACAACCCCCTCCCTACAGCCCCAGAGGCATCAGCAGCAGTTACAAATCTCCTTCCCTCCAGCTCCTGAAGCATCGCAGTAGCCACAAATCTCCCTCCCTCCCTCTGTTCCCGAAGCAGCAGAGCGTCCTGACAGACCCCCCTCCCTCCTTCAGGCAATCATCCAAAGCTGTAGTAGCAGGAGGCAAGCAGAGGAAGTGCCGGTAAACAATCTGCTTTTGGCCAGCCCTGGCATGGTCTATCCTCTACCGCATTACTTCTGACATGGCAGAGGAAAGGCCCTGCCAGGGCTGGCTAGAAGTTGACTGTGTACCGGTGCTTCCTCTGCTCGCTGGCTGCTTTTACAGCTTCAGGTGAGTGAGTGGGGGAGGGAGGGAGGTGGTTTTCAGGACTGGCTCTACTGCTTCGGGAACGGAGGGAGGTTTGTTAGGACTAGATCTACTGCTTTGGGAATGAATGGAGGGAGGGAGGAAGTGGGGGGAGAAGGGAGAAGAGAAAGTGAGAGAGAAGGGGGAGAGAAAGAAGGGAATAATAAATGCTGAACCTACAAGGGAATGGGGGGATGATAGAGTGAGGTGGGAAGGGAGACCAAACTTATATTTACAGTAACTCTCAAGCAACCAGAAACTTCTGTTATCCGGCATCTACCAATCCCCATGGGTGCCGGATAACAGATATTCTACTGTATCAGGAAAGGAAAGAAAAGGAATGGAAAACAAAGATGATAATACTATAATGCCCTTGTATTGCTTCATGGTATGGCTATATCTCAAACAGTGGGAGTAATTTTGGTCGCTGCATCTCAAAAAAGTCAATAGTGGGATTAGAAAAGCTACAGAGAAGGGCAAAAAAAATGATAACTGGAATGGAACAACTTCCCTATGAGGAAGGGTAAAGTGGCTATGACTCTTCAGCCTGGAGAAGAGATGGCTCAGGGGAGATATGATAAGAGGTCTTTAAAATACTGAGTGGAGTGAAACAGGTAGATATGAATCACTTGTTTACTCTTTCCAAAAATAAGAGGACTAAGGCTCATGCAATGAAGCTACTAAGTAGTAGATTTAAAACAAACTGGAGAAAATGTTTCTTCACACAATGTATAATTAAACTCTAGAATTCTTTGCCAGAGAATGTGATGAAATCAGTTAGCATGGTTTAAAATCAGTTAGCAGGGTTTAAAAAAACTTTGGCTAACTTCCTAAAAGAAAAGTTCATAAGCCATTAATACGATTGACTTGGGAAAATTCACTGTTTATTCCTAGGATAAGCAGCATAAAATCTGTTTTACTCTTTGGGATCTTGCCAGGTACTTCTGACCTGGGTTGGCCATTGTTGGAAAAAGGATACTAGGCTTGATGGACCTTTGGTCTGTCCCAGTATTGCAACTCTAATGTTCTTATGTACTGTGGACAAACTTTAGACTTATTACTTTTGGCAAACAGTTTCAAGTTTTTAATGTCCTATATTTCAGTTGTTTGTGGATGTGGTCAATATGGCTGGCCCGTTACCACCTAGGATCTGAAAAACTCAACTGTTAGGGTAATGGAGATTAGATTGAAAATTCCAATTTTGAATAAAGTAGGCTTGATAAATGTACTCTCCATTTGCTCTAAGATTTTTTTTTTCTACGATTTAATCCAGGCTGATAAACAAAATATTTTATGTGAAACAGAGTCATGTCTTTTAGACTGATAATATTTTAATGAATCTCTGCTGTCTTAAGGGTTTTATATGTGAAGTTGAAAATAAGGAAGTGAAATAAAAAGGTGTCATGATCATTTATCATGATATATTAAGGTTCAAAAGATTTAATATTGAGTTTAATCTTTTCATATTTGCTTGCTATATTGTATATAAATTTACATTGTAAAAGAAAGTTCTATATTGACTTTTGTGACATTTCTACTTGGTCATTTAAGAACAACTTTGTCTCTTGGGTGATTTTATCATTTATTTATTCAATTTTCTACATGTTCTCCCAAGGGAGCTCAGAACAGTTTACATGAATTTATTCAGGTACTCAAGCATTTTTCATTCCTTTGATCCTGCTTCTGACTCATTAAAATTATCAACATTATTTTCTGTAACTGAAACAAAAAGGGTACATTTTGAATATTCAACATTAAGGGCCTGATTCTAGAAGCAGCACCTGTCACGTGTCAATCACTGGCAGGCGCCACATCCAGAAACACATATTTTTTTTAACATAGGCACCTTAAATGTAGGCCAGCATTTTAAAGGCCTACATTTAAGGCACTAGTCTCATGCCTTCAGAGGCATATAGGGATGCCTACAGATTTCTAAGGCCACTTCT
Organism: Geotrypetes seraphini; assembly: GCF_902459505.1. NCBI lineage: Eukaryota > Metazoa > Chordata > Amphibia > Gymnophiona > Dermophiidae > Geotrypetes > Geotrypetes seraphini. The sequence continues at coordinate 109,792,333 of NC_047088.1, read as the reverse complement.
GGTGCAAACCACGCCCACGCCAGCCTTAAGCATCCATAGGCATCCTTATGCACCTCCGTAGGTGTGAGACAGGTGCCTAAGAATGGCGTCTGTATTAAAAAAAAAAAAACTTGTGTCACAATTCGTTCATTAGACATTGGTAGGACACCTACTGCCATCTAACTTTGGGACGCCATTTGGAGAATTTGGCCCTAAGTATCTTTGTGTGACTAGTGGTGGGGTAATTTTATAAGTGACTTGAGTGTGTACAACAGCAGGTACAGTAGATACTTATAAATCTGCCTAAGGCATACATGTGTAAAAAGTAGTCACAAAGACTTCATAGAAGTTACTTTTATGTGATATGCATGTAGGCATTCCCAGGATGGAAAATGTGAGGAATGGGGTGGGATTATTTGTATTACAAAATATGTTCATATGCCCTGACCCTTATCGGCACATACATGCACATAATTATGTTTATGTTTATTTAAGATTTGATATACCGCTCCTGCATTTTACTGACCTAAGCACTTTACAATGTATCAAACTAAAATGAAATTAGGTACTTGAGAAAAACTACCCTATCTGTCCCGAAGGCTCACAATCTAGCTAAAGTACCTGATTAAAATAAAAATATGTAATACATTTCTAAGATCAAAAATCAAAGAAATAGAAAATAGAAATAATGAAAGAAGTTAAAAAAATAAAAAAATTATTGAATTATATTGCTAATCAGTTTTACATCACATAGAGCTCCTTTTACTAAGGTGTGCTAGCGTTTTTAGCGTGCGCTTAAGATTAGTATGTGCAAACCACGCGCTAAATGAAAAATATTAATGCAAGCTCTTTGGAGGCATTGGTGTTAGCGTTTAGCGCGCGCGCTAAAACCGCTAGCGCACCTTAGTAAAAGGAGCCCATAATGGAAATGTATTTTGATTAGAATTTAATGTCACAGCATATGGAGAGAAAGATATGATAAAACATTTTAATTATAGAAATTAATTAACAAATATGCAACAATCATGTTACACCATATAGAATTTCAGCTATACGGGAGAGACATTTGTCCTACAATGTATTTAAATGAATAAATACAAATATGTGAAATTTATCCCTTAGTCCAGAGGTCTCCAAAGTCCCTCCTCGAGGGCCGAATCCAGTCAGGTTTTCAGGATTTCCCCAATGAATATGCATGAGATCTATGTGCATGAACTGCTTTCAATGCATATTCATTGGGGAAATCCTGAAAACCCGACTGGATTCGACCCTCGAGGAGGGACTTTGGAGACCCCTGCCTTAGGCCCTTATTTACTACAAATGTACCAAGGTTGGAACCTAATGCATATCAAATGCAAAAATTCGGATATTAAGTGCAAACTTTCTGTGGTAAGATTTTAAGCCTTTCCAAACCTTTAGGAGGGTTGTTGAGCAGTTCATTCAAAGGAAAGTTGTTACCATGCTTTTAGCACCAGCTAAATTAAAGCTGTGTAATTTTCCTAAAAGTACACAGGTACATATGTTGCCTTTATCAAATAAGCACAATACTAATACCTATGTGCATTCTACTACAAAACTATATTCAAAGGGAGCATTGCTAGGTACCAGAATAAGTATTTATTGAAGGATCCTGGTCTACTAATGCACTATGGGCTCCTTTTACTAAGCTGTGATAGCGGTTTTAGTGTGCGCTAGACCCTAACGCCAGCATTCAGCTGGCGTTAGTTCTAGCCGCATAGTGCACGCTAAAATTCTCTGTACTCTAAAAACGCTATTGCAGCTTAGTAAAAGGAGCCCTATATGTACAAGAGCAGAGTGAGGACAAATTGGAAATATGAAGGTGGGTGCCAGTTAATAATAATAATTTGAACATCACAGATTGTTTGCTTCTTGTGTTTACTATGATCAGTTACCTGTGTCATATGAATATCTTCCTTATCCTTCTTCAGAATGTCCTGGTCTGATTCCATAGACAATGATGATCTCTGTGGAAGTTCATCTGTCATTGAAATGCTGTCATCACTTCTGAAGGACTGAATAAAGGCACAAAGACAATTTTATGTTTTCTTTTTTAGATGCTGTATGTTACATAAACCTGATACAGTCTTTACAAAAACAGGGCCATATTGAGTTTCCTAAAAGGATATCCTAATTTTGGCCCCCTTTTATCAAGCCAAAATATGTTTGTTGTTTTTTATCGCTGGCTGCTGCAGTTAAAGCTCCAATGCTCATAGGAATTCTATGAGCATCAGCGTTTTTACCACAGCAGCTTTTATTTCATATTAAATACTTTAAAAAATATATATATTTATACTTTTAAATAATTATTTGGCAACATTTTTTATTTGAAAATTCATTTTTATCTATATATTTGTTGTGAATATTTTTTTACATTTAGGGTATTTAGGGTTTTTACATTTAGATATTTAGGGCTCCTTTTACAAAGCTGTGATAGCGGTTTTAGTGCGTGCTAGACCTTAACGCCAGCATTGAGCTGGCGTTAGTTCTAACCGCGAAGCGTGGGTTTAACATGCGCTAAAAACGCTATCGCAGCTTTGTGAAAGGAGCCCTTAGAGGTTTTATACCACTGGCCACTACGGTAAAAGCTCGGATGCTCATGGGAATTCTATGAGCATCGGAGCTTTTACCGCAGTGGCTGGTGATTAAAAAAACCCTAATGCGGCTTGATAAAAGGGATCCTTTACTTTTATTTCATATTAAATACTTAAAAAAATCTATTTGATAATAAATATTTATACTTTTAAACAATTATTTGGCCACATTTTTTTATTTGGAAATTCATTTTTTATCTATTTATTAGTGGCCAATATCTTTTTGTTCTCTTGGTTGTTTGTACAGCTTCTATTTTTAATTCTTTCCCTAATTCCTAGCCTGTTGTTATAAATATGAGATTATTCTTCCACTTAGTGCAGACAGATGAATCAATTGTTTATCAGAGTGCATGTTTTTATTTCCATGGGGCAATGTCTCCAAATGAATTAAATTTTTGCATACCATTAAAAGAATGAACCTCAATACCTATGCCAGGGCATGTTTGAAATGCATAAATCTCTCAGATTCACTGTTAATGTTTAGTTCAGCATTCAGAACTTTCAATGTGTCCTTATATGAATGCACAGTAAACATATCAAGATAGGCTTGGAAACTCTTTTTGATTAGGCTGGTGACATCTAGTGGGACAATTTCTGTATATTTCTGCCTCATTTCTTTGATCTTTGGTTATGTTTGTTGGTACTTGAAGATCTTCACTTCTCCACAGGTAGTTCAGAATTGTCACATGACACTGACCCTAAGTGTACTTTGGTGATCCATCTCAGAGTCCATGGTCTGATCAATCTCAGACTGAATGGAGATGGTAGAACTGTTGGCATCATGGAGATGAAGTTCATCACTCATTTCCTTCACCTTCAGTTGGAGGCGACGGTTGGAGATTCGTAGATCTTCGATTTCTGACTGCACCTGCTGAAACTGCCAAGAGACACACAGATGGCATATCTAACTATGATATAGCAGTCTGATCTCATATTTATTATTTAAAATATTTCTACCTCACATTATCATACTATTCTAGGTGGGTTACAAAAATACATACTTCCTTAATAATAAAACAAACAAACAAACATAACAGGGTCAATACTGTATCCAGTTGACAGCCAGCAGCGTTATGCCTGAAAATGCAATGCTAAGTCATGTTCAAGCTTTGGCATTGAATTTCTGGGTTTCCTTTTCATCCCTGCAAAGAGCTAATGAACATGTTCTGATGACAACTAGTTAGCTTTGGCAGTGAAATGGTGAGGACAAATTTCAGTTGCTGTTACCTGGGTAATTAAATAGTTATCTAGGTAAAATGAAATTTTGAAAATTGCCATCCTTTTGGTAAAAGTATTGTCACCAGTAATATGTGGGAACTTCATTTGAATCCTAGTTGAAAAGCCTGTTTCTACATGAATACCCATGGCATTGGCTGGTCTCTGAAAGAAGCTTTGATGCCCGAGAAAGAAAGGGAGTAAGTGAGCAGAGAAGATATGTTTCTGTTGACAAGTAGAACTGAGTCAGGCACACAAGTGGACAATGCCATCTTGTGATGCTGGGAAGTTAAAACTACCAGAGATTGGAGCTGAATGTAGGGTTCTGAACATGTGTAGTGGTTTTCTCAACTCTCCGGTTATGTGTTTTTTCTGCAGTGACGCAACAACAAAGCTCTCCTGTAATTTAAAAGGTTTTCTCTCTGTGCTTTCCAATATTTTTTTTAATTGGAAAATTTCAGTACATAATCTTAAACAAAATTACATACTATAGTCTCCACAGGTTGAATCACATAGAACAAAAATAAATAAAAACTATCAATTTTATATTCAGGTTCTCCCTGTTTATGAAGATTATTATAGAAATTGAGAGGAGAGAAAAATCTTTCTCATAAAATAAGATAGAAAAAGTTATGAGATAAGAATCAGTTACTTGACCTCATTTAGCTAAACCCCTGCTTAAAAAATAATCTACTTATTACAATCACCCATGGACATTCATTGCTTCAATTAACCAGAAGATGTTACTTTTACTGATTCCTGAGTTGAATTAAACTAGAGTCTAGAAAAAAATATTATTTTTTCCCTGAAATTTCACCAGGTACTATCTGGGAAATTTTAGGAAGAAAGTCATACCCAGGGACAAAGCTCTAGGTCTCAACTAAAGAAACACCATAAGTATCATCTGAGTCCTCCAAAAGACATCAGGATAAACGTTTGAGATAGGAGAGCCATGGAAATGAGCCAATCTTTTCCTGAAGAAATTTATTAAAACTTTATCTATCTTCACCACAAGAAAAGGTAATCATTGAGTGGCTGGTCCCTTTAGTAGTTGGGTGAAAGCTTTTTATACCTCACCGAGGGCTTGTCTCCGGATTAATCAATTTTATACTGACTACATAAGAACATAAGAACATAAGCAATGCCTCTGCTGGGTCAGACCTGAGGTCCATCATGCCCAACAGGTCCAGGACCTGTGCAGTAATCCTCTATTTATACCCCTCTATCCCCTTTTCCAGCAGGAAATTGTCCAATCCTTTCTTAAACCCCTGTACTGTACTCTGCCCTATTACGCCCTCTGGAAGCGCATTCCAGGTGTCCACCACTCGTTGGGTAAAGAAGAACTTCCTAGCATTCGTTTTAAATCTGTCCCCTTTCAACTTTTCCAAGTGTCCTCTTGTTCTTTTATTTTTCAAAAGTTTGAAGAATCTGTCCTTCTCTACTCTCTCTATGCCCTTCATGATCTTATAAGTCTCTATCATATCCCCTCTAAGTCTCCTCTTCTCCAGGGAAAAGAGACCCAGTTTCTCCAATCTCTCATCGTATGAGAGGTTTTCCATCCCTTTTATCAAGCGTGTCGCTCTCCTCTGAACCCTCTCGAGTAACGCCATATCCTTCCTAAGGTACGGAGACCAATATTGGATGCAGTATTCCAGATGCGGGCGCACCATCGCCCGATACAATGGCAGGATAACTTCTTTTGTCTTTGTTGTAATACCCTTCTTGATTATGCCTAGCATTCTATTTGCTTTCTTAGCGGCTGTTGCGCACTGTGCCGTCGGCTTCATTGTCATGTCCACCATTACCCCCAAGTCCCTTTCTTGGTTGCTCTCATTCAATAATATCCCACCCATCGTATAGTTGTACCTCGGGTTTCTGTTTCCAACATGCAATACTTTACATTTCTCAACGTTGAACTTCATCTGCCATCTCGCCGCCTATTCCCCCAATTTGTTCAAGTCCCTTTGAAATTCTTCGCATTCCTCTTTAGTCCCAGCTCCACTAAATAGTTTTGTATCGTCCGCAAATTTTATTATCTCACACTTCGTGCCTGTTTCTAGATCATTTATGAATATATTAAATAGCAGCGGCCCGAGCACTGAGCCCTGCGGAACACCACTCGTGACCCCCATCCAGTCCGAGTAGTGGCCCTTCACCCCTACCCTCTGTTTCCTACCCGCCAACCAGTTTCTGATCCATCTATGTACGTCTCCGTCCACTCCATGGTTCTTCAGTTTCCGGAGTAGACGTTCGTGAGGCACCTTGTCAAAGGCTTTTTGGAAATCAAGGTATATGATGTCTATGGGGTCTCCTCTGTCCATCCGTTTGTTAATTCCTTCGAAGAAGTGCAATAAGTTCGTTAGGCACGATCTCCCCCTGCAGAAACCATGTTGGGTTGTTTTCAAAAGTTCGTTTCTTTCCAGATGTTCATCGATGTGTTCTTTAATCAGTGCTTCCGCCAGTTTCCCTGGAACCGAGGTCAAACTCACTGGTCTGTAGTTTCCCGGGTCACCTCTTGATCCCGTTTTAAGGGCTACTTTCCTATTGAGCAGGAGACCCGTCAGGGGTGCCCTCTTTCCCCACTATTGTTTGATCTCTCTGTCGAACTATTGGCTATCTGTATTTGCAATCATCCTTTGTTACGGGGGTTTGTACAGGGTGGGGTGGAACACCGTATTGCACTATTTGCAGATGATATTTTGTTGTATGTAAGGGATCCGATTTTCACTATTCCTCTTTTGCTGCAGATTTTTGAAGATTATGGTATAGTGTCGGGGTTTAAAATAAATCTCTATAAAATAGAAATATTGAATTTGATATTGGATGCCTTGGAGGTCACCAGGATTCAAGCGTCGTTTCCATTTCGATGGGCTTCACGGGAGCTTCGGTATTTGGACATACAGTTGTCAAAAGATTTGAATAAACTTTTTGATGTAAACTATCCATTGGTGTTTGGTCAGATTAGACGTGATCTACAATGTTGGCATAGCTTATGGTTATCTTGGTGGGGACAGATAGCTGTTATTAAGATGAACGTGTTACCGAGATTGTTGTTTCTCTTTCAAACACTACCAGTGCAGGTACCTAGGGTGGCATTGGCCACTTTGGATGCAGAGCTGAGGAGGTTTATATGGCAGGGTAAGCCAAGATTTCTCAAAAAGTGATGTGGGCCACTAGAGAATTAGGGGGTAGAGGAGTCCCCAATCTGATTTGGTATTAGCGGTCGGCTCAGATCCGATTGTTATTAGAGTGGGAAATAGGGGAGTTTAAGAGTGGGGTGCCATTGAAGCAGGAATATGGATGCCTAGAATCACTTAAATATAGGCTTTGGCTTTCAGGCACACTCCGCACCTGGGCGAGAAATGTGGATAATCCTTTCCTTTTATTATTGTGGTAGCGGGTTTGAGATCAGTTGGGTAGTGGATCGATGGTGCCCTCGTTGGTGCCTATTCGGTTTGAGCCCTGTTTTGTAGCAAGGCAGGAGAATAGAGTGTTCCATACCTGGGTGGGGTTGGGTTTGATTACTTTTCGTGACTTGATGGGTGAGGAGGGGGTGCTCTCCTTTGCTTGGCTCCAAGGGAAGTATGGGATATCCAATGGGGATTATCTAGCTTATCTTCAAGTGTGCCATTTCTTGAGGGCCCAGGGTTGGGATTCTAGATCGCCTATACAGGGGGGAACATCTGGAGAATTTGTGACTTTCATTGCAGAAGGTTCCCCGCCCAATTTCTGTCCTATATCAATACTGGAGAGGGTCATACTGTATTCCAATTTCCATTTATGAAAAAATGGGAAGGGGATCTTGGAAAGGTTCTTACCTCCAGGGAGTGGGGGATTATATGTGGAGAAGTGTACAAGGCGTCCTCTTGTGCATTAGTACAGGAGAACACCTATAAGGTTTTGTCTCGTTGGTATTTCACACCGGAGCGATTGCATAAAATGTACCACCAAGTTTCTAATCAGTGCTGGAGATGTAGTACTTTTGTGGGCACCTTTCTGCATATTTGGTGAGATTGTCCGGTCTTGCACCCTTTTTGGAGGAGTGTGGTCCACACCTTAAAAGGTCTGGTGGGCAAACAGGTGTGAGACTCCCCAATTGATTGCTTGCTTGGGCTGAATAACACTGGGGAATATAAATGGCAAACTAAACTTCTTCAAATAGGTTTGGCAGCTGCTAAATGCTTAATAGCACGATATTGGAAAAGCAGCACAGCTCTTTCACATTCTGAGTGGGTCAATAAGCTAGTGTCCTTGGGAAGAATGGAAATTTCTGTAGCAAAGCGGCATCACTACAATAAATCTCGGATATCCATTTGGAAGCAGTTGGAAGATAAATTGGCTGTTCTTTAGTGGGCTCCGCTGTTCTGTTGGGGTATTGGGCATGGGTAGGGGGGGACAAGGAGGGGGGATTAGGGTTGACATATGGTGGACAGGGGTATACCTAGCTTTTTGCTTGGAAGCACAGGGGCATTTACACTTCGTGATGTTGTATAAGAGTATTTCTATTGGTTGTATTTTCTGCTAACTGTTATTTTGGAGGTGTCTTGTTTATTGTATTGTTCTTCAACAAAAATTCTAAGTTTAAAAAAAAGAAAAGGTAATCATTAAGGTACTTCTTAATATAGTTTCTAGAATAGATGTTTCTTGCATAGTGGTTAAGTCTACCGCCAATGCCTCCTCTTTCTGAAATATTCTTTATAGATGAAGAAACAATTTGCTTTAGAAATCTATGGGAGTGAGGAAGAATTCAAGGATAGAACTACTAACATATACTGTTTTAATATCTCTTTAGGAGAAATAGAATTATTGCGATGAAGATTTAAAAGCCGAAGATTATTGGCTCTTAACTGATTCTCCATCTTCTCTATTCTATTCTTAAGTATCATATTTCCTTTCACCAGAGATACATTAGTGGCTTCTAATGATTCTAATTTCCTTGAGCACTCATTTAATTTCCCACTACATAAAAACAAATCAGTCTCTAATGAGGCTACCTTGGTTGCTGCTTCCCCAGTAAAGGAGCACATTGAGACAAGCAATTAGTTATCCATTCTAGTTATCAATTTCTAAATTTCCACATTAGGGACCTCTTTAGGAATCGATGTTACTTTGAAATCTTGTCTTGTGCAAATGTGACTGGTTTAAAGGAAAGTCTAGATGATGACGTATCCTTAGAAGACAACTCAGTCGATGATGATATTAACTCAGTATTAGCTGCATCAAGTGGTTGAGAGGCTCCACCAAATTCTGATTGTTGACAAAATCTCCATTCCCAACCACTAGAAGTCACTGGAGCAGAACTTGTGGACACATTGGGTGGATTCAGGGCCGGATTTTCCTATAGGCTAACTAGGCTTCAGCCTAGGGCCTCAAGATCAAGAGGGGCCTACATTCAAATTGTTAGCAAAATTAAAATTACACTATTCTAAAAACAGTGAACATTAAAACACTGAACCGAAAATAAGGAGAAATTATATGCTTCGGGATCGGAACCGGCTCCGGCCGCAACGGGGCGCCGACTCGGCTTCTCCCTTTCTTTTTCTCGCCCTGGGAGGAGGATCGGGGAGGAAAAGACATCAGTCCGGAAACAGCTGGGCAAAGTCCAGCCCCGCGGGGAGAGAGGCAAAACGTGGATCCGTCAGGACAGGGCGGCCCAGACTGGCATCGGAGGGGGGGTGGGGGGTTTAATGGAAGGCAGGCAGGCAGGATGGCATGGGGGGGCGTTCAATGGAAGGGGGATGGGAGGCAGGCGGGCATCGGAGGGGGGGTGAGGTGAGGAAGGACACACTGGGGGCACTATGGACATAGGAAGGGGCAATGTTGTGTGTTATGATTGATTAGTTATTGTTACAAGTACTATATATGGTGCTGAGAATAAATGTCCAAATAAGTGTTCTCGACTTTTTTTTATTTATTATCCGTCACATTTTTTGTAAAGGTTAGTACCAATAACAACATGTTTCATTTAACATATTGATATATATCAGAGTAATGATGTATTTTATTATCTCTCATGTAATTTACAAACTTAAAAATGGAAGGTGAAAGGGCCTCATAAGTGGAATAGCCTAGGGCCTCTTTTCATCTAAATCCGGTATGCTGAGGAAAGTGAGATCGTACTTTCATCATTCTCACTTCGTCGTCCTTGTTCAATCCACCATCCTCTCTAGATTGGATTATTGCAACTCCATCTATTTAAGCCTAACTAAAAAAAACCTCCATAGACTTCAGCTAATCCAGAACGCCGCGGCCAAGCTTATTTTCGCTAAAGGCAAGTTCGACCACGTCTCCCCACTCTTGTCCAAACTTCACTGGCTCCCAGTTCACTTCAGAGTCCTCTTTAAATGTGCTTGTTTAGCTTTCAAGATCCTACATGGCATCCTCCCTCCTGTTATCCCACTCTTCTGGAACTCCTCTAACCCTAATTCCACTAGATCCTCCCAAAAACTGAAACTATCATTCTCCTCTACAAAAGGTATATCCCGCATAGGAAAACTAGGAACATTCCTCCCCTTTAGAACCACAGAACTCTGGAACAACCTCACATCCCCGCTCAGAATTTCAAGCTCCCTTCAATCCTTCCGCAAACACCTGAAAACTTGGCTTTTTTCAAAAATCTAACACCTCCCGCTCTTTGGTACCCTGTTCCTCTTTATCTTCCTAGCTCCTTTCCTATAACCCTTCATTGTAGCTCCTTTTCACTCTAACCCTGTAAACCGTGCCGAGCTCTACGCTTGTGGAGATGGCGCGGTATACAAACCTAAGGTTTAGTTTAGTTTAGTTTTAGTTTAGATTGTGAACATGAATCAGGATGTAGCTGGGTTTAAAAAAAGGTTTGAATAAGTTCCTGTCTACTATTGAGACAGACATGGGGGAAGCCAATGTTTGCCCTGGGATCAGTAGCATGGAATGTTGCTACTATTTGGGTTTTTGCCAGGTACGTGTGACCTGGATTAGCCACTGTTGGAAACAGGATACTGGGCTAGATGGACCATTGGTCTAACCCAGTATGGTTATTCTTATATTCTTATGTTCAAAGCTGGCTAAAACATAACCAGTTAAGTGCAATATTCAGCACTTAACTGACTATGGGGTACTGCCCTATGCCTGTTTAGCCTAATACAACAGTAAATAGCCATAAAACAAATGGTACTACAATCTTGAAAATGGCACCTGGCAAGTAGAGCCCAACTGAACTCAGGATCCTTGGTTTCTGCTGGAATAGATTCACAAGGTGATTTTATGTGCAGATATTTTGGAATTAGCTGTATTATTTGCTGTACTGTGGATCTATGGTTTTGTTTTTTGGGTTGTTTTCTTTTGTTTTTGTAAAACTTTGATTAGAATCTGCGACTAAACTTGGCCACTTGTTTTTGGCAGAAACCAAAATCAAAACATCCTTCCACTCCCGACTAAAAAAGAAACTTATTTTACAAAGCAAGATTAATCCAGCAGATCAACAGGTCAGATGTGATCATAAGGGGAGAAAACTGAATCATCTTAAGATGGTGGTGCCATTGGTGGCATGATTTTAAGGCCAAATGGGATCGACACGTGGGTTCTATTCGCTAAGTAAAGGTAGGGGAGGGTCATTAGGGTGGGCAGACTAGATGGGCCGTGGCCCTTATCTGCCGTCTATTTCTATGTTTCTATGAAGTGCATCTTCCACTACAGAAGCTATTGAAATTAATTGTCATTCAACAGAGGATGTAGGCAAACTCTAATTGCAACAAGTACGATTCATTCCCATAATTAGAATGTGTTTGAGTACCACTGAGGCACAATATGAGGATCTGGATAATTAGGACCCTTCAGGGTACCAGATCTTTGTAGGATTTTAATCATTTTGAGTTTTGTTTGCTCAAAGAGCTGTAACTCCATTGGTTTTCCTGTACTTACTCCAGAGGGAGATATGTTGGGGTCTGATCAGGTGTCTGTTCCTCAGAAGCAGGCCAGATCCTCAGGAACCTGGAAAATTATTTTGCTTAGGCTTGGTCTGTGATGGCATAAGCCTGATAGCTGTTCCAGAGTAACTGACCTGCTTCTCAGCCGGTCTTAGGAATTGCAGTTTGGGTATCAGTACAAGCAGCTCCACTATGAGTCCTCTTAAATGGATCTATGGGACTTGAAACCCAGTTGCCAGCTTCATGGAGTTCCAAGCACTAAAGCTGACTGAATGAGTCTTGTGAGGAGAGGATTCCTTATCTGGGATAAGGTGATGCTCTCTTGAGTCGTAGTCTCTTCCAAAGGGATGAGATACCTATTATGATATGCTGACCCTGAAGGTGCTGTTTTGGGAAGGGGGCAGAAGTCTCCACAATCCTCCACAATAAGTCTAGGAAGTTGTTTCCCAGTCTTTTAGAGCTGTGGTCTTGTCAGTGTGAGAGATTCCTTTGGCTGGTCGATAAGTGAGCAATGCCTTGGAAAGTCTTGCCCTGTTGGCATCCCAAGAAGAGGCAGTAGGGGCAGCAGTGTTAGACTGCCATCCCAGTACAAGGATGCATAGTCCATGAGGCTCCTTAAGCATGAGAACACAGGTAGGTCTTTCAGTGGCCGCAGTACTTGCAACCACTTCTTGTACCCATTGCACAAACATCCACCTAACTGCTCAGTAGTGGTAGTTTTGTAGGGGTTTTGTATCTAGGTATCTTCCCTTAGGGTTCTTAGAAGAGTCAAGGATAGGAAACAGTGCTTTTTCCCAGCCTTTTTTTCTATTTCTTGGCTTATGGCAGAGGAAAAAGGGTCCTATCCTGGACAAAGAGCTGGTTGCAGATATCCAAAAACTGAGTCTGAAAAGGGAAGTGTTCTTACTTGAAGATTTCAACCTTCCTAATGTGGAGTGGAATGTCCCAACTGCAGAAATGGATAGAAGCAAAGAGATTGTGGATACCCTTCAAAGCGCTTTGCTCATACAAATGGTGATGGAACCCACAAGGAAAGAGATGACGCAGATCTAGTACTCACAAATAGAGAAAGTGTGTCTAATGATTTGATATAAGAACTAAAGTGGACTGTAGACACAAAAAAACTCAAAGACCTGGATTTCAAGCATGCTGATTTCAGTAAAATGAGGGTGTTACTGAAGAAACAGCTAATCAGATTGGAGGCTATAAGGGAAGTGGAAAAAGACTGTATTCCAAGCTGAAAGGAGTTATAAAAAAATGGCAACAGAACTCTATGTAAGGAAATTAACAAAAGCAAGAAGGAAAGGAAACCAGTATGATTCTCAAAACAAGTAGCTGAAAAATAAAGGCAAAAGAAGTGGCATTCAAGGAATGCAAAATAATTCAAGAAGAGAAATACAGAAACGAATACCAGATAAAACTCAAAGAAGTGGAGAAATACAATTGGTGAAAGTGCAATAACGGGAGTTGCTATACAACTTATTTTGAAGAACTGGAAAAACTGGGACCGGTTAAATTATAATTTCTGGTGGGAGTCTTTATGCCACATTTTTAAAATGAAACTTATGATTGCTATACAGCAGGGACATTATAGGAAATTTAAGGAGGTTTGGGAGCCATTGACAAGATTCTGTAAGGAGTGATTGTTGATTTTGCCCTTTGAACATACACATCTAGGGTGGGGAAATACTTTTAATTTGAGTGAAATTGTTGGATATGTAGAAAGGGGGGATGATATATGTATTTGTCATGAAATATAATTTAATATAATTTAAGTGCTGTTAAAGTGTAAAATGTCTGTATAATATGTTGCACTTAATTTTGGTTTTAAAATGAATAAAGATTTTTTTAAAAAGAAAAGAAAGTGCAAGTGGAAGAAAAAAAATGGCTAGAGATGTAAAAAGAGGACATGACTTTTTTCAGGTATATTGGAGAAAAGAGGAAGACTAGAAATGGAATTGTGAGACTGAAAGATGCTGAGAACTACTATGTGGAAACTGATAAGGAAAAAGCAAACGTGCTAAACAAATACTTCTGTTCTGTGTACACAGAAAAAAAGTCTGGCGAAGGACCACGGTTGACTGACAAGGAAGTGGAGTAGATATCACACTGTTTACAGATGGAAGTGTTTATGAACAACTGGAAAAACTAAAAATGGACAAAGCCATGGGACCAGATGAAATCCATCCCAGGGTACTGAGGGAAGTCAGAAACATTCTTGTGGGACCTCTGTGGATTTGTTCAATAAATTCTTGGAGACAGAAGAAGTTCATTGGGATTGGAGAAGAGCGAATATGGTCCCTCTTCACAAAAGTGGAACAGAGAAGAAGATGGAAACTACAGGCTTCACCTTGGTGGTTGGAAAGATAATGGAAGCTCTGCTGAATGAAAGAATAGTGAACTGGAATCAAATGGGCTACACAATCTGAGACAACATGGCTTTACCAAAGGGAAATTGTGCCAAATGAATCTGACTGAAATCTTTGACTGGGTGACCATAGAACTGGATAGAGGAAATTTAGCAAACTGAAGTTAGGATCCAGTGTGGTGACCTGATTAGAAATTGGTTGACTGAGAGATGACAGAGAGTGGTGGTGAATAGAATTTGCTTGGAGGAAAGAAAGGTGAATAGTGGAGTGCCCCAGGTATCGGTACTGGGGCCCGCTCTGTTTAATATATTTGTGAGTGATATTTCTGAAGGTTTAGAAGGAAAAGTGTGTCTTTTGGCAGATGATACCAAGATTAGCAACAGAGTGGACATGGAGGGAGTTGAAAAGTTCTGTGAATGTCAGAAGAATGATCTGACGTTTGACAATTAAAATTTAAAGTGAAGAAGTGCAGAGTGATGCATTTGGGGAATAAAAATCCAAATTAGCTGTATATGCTAGGGGGCTAGAAGCTGATAAGCACAGACTGGGAGAGGGACTTTGGAGTGGAAGTATCTAATGATCTAAAGGCTATGAAACAAAGTGATAAAACAGTGGCCCTAGCCAGAAGGATGCTGGACTACATAGAGAGTGGAATCACTAGCAGAAAAAGAGAGGTGTTAATGCCCCTGTACAAGTTGTTGGTGAGGCCCCACCTGAACTTGCATTCAGTTCTGGAGGCTGTATTTTGCTAAGGATGTAAGAAGACTTGAAGCGGTCCAGAGGAAAGCAATAAAAATGATATCTGGATTGCGCCCAGAGTTGTATGAAAAGAGGCTTGAATACCTGAATATGTATACCCTAGAGGAAAAAAGGGATAGAAGAGATATGATACAGACATTTAAATACTTAAAGAGTATTAATCTACAAACAAATCTTGTCCAGAGACAGAGAAATGATAACATTAGAGGACTGTGGGGTGGTAAACTCAGGAGGAACATCAGGAAATACTTTTTCACAGAGAGGGTGGTGGATGCCTGGAATACCCTCCCAGGAGTGGTAGAGGCAAAAATTGTGACGGAATTCAAAAATGCATGGGTTAGACAGGATCCCTGCATTAAAAAAGGATAGTATCAACACAAAACTCTGCAAATCAAGAGCTACAATTTAATTTATTATAAGCAGGAATTTGCAGGAGTGGTGCTTAAATGGCTGCCCTAGCAGTGAAGCTGATGCTGGATGGACTTCTATGATCTGGGCCCAGTATGTGGCAAGATGGACCGGAATAGACAGTCTGTGTCCCATGTGCAGCAATATGGATCAGAAGAAAGAATGAACATTTTTACCACATTCATATAGTTGGAGTACAGGTCTTGTCTATCTCGGGGAAGAGGGGAAAAACATCTTATAATGGAACTTAGCAAGTAAAATGAATAATTACTGGATTGTTGGTTTAATATTGCCTCAAAAATGAATGTGACTGTTAGGCAGACTGGATGGACCACACAGATCTGTTATTTGCTGTCATTTCTATCTGCCATTTTGGTGGCTTGCATCCGGTTTAAACACTTTTTCATGCAGAAAATTCAACACCCAAGTAGCACCCAGGGCCGCCATCAGGGCAGTACTACCAGTCCTGCATTCAGGGGTTCGGAGCTGACAGGGGGCCCGGGCTCCCCAGTGTTCTCCCCAGCGCTTTTCAGCTGGGCGCAATGCCCAGTAAATTTAGATGCCCGCCCGGCTGTCATCTGCCGAATCCTGCTGCCGCCACTGCTTAATGCTCAGCCTGAAGAGCCGCCGAAAAACCCGCCGGACTTTAAACAAAAAAACACAACCCCTGCAAGTGACTCGAACCCGGCTTCCCTCCGAAACCGGAAGTTACGTCGGGGGGGGGGGGTAGAGAAGAGAAGCCGGCACGGACCATTAGACCCCCGGAGCATGCGGGAGATAGGCCAGCCACGGAGGGAAGCTTACTTGCTCTTGCTTACTTCGGGCCTTTCTCGCTGCCGGGTCCTGCCTACTTTCTGTTTCCGTGAAGGCAGGACCCGGCAACGAGAAAGGCCCGAAGTAAGCAAGAGCAGCAAGTTGTAAACTTCCATCTGTCGCTGCCCTTTGGGAGATAGGTCAGCGACCAAGGGAAACTTGCAACTTGCCTTTGTCTGTAGCGAATCTGCCGGGTGTGTGAGACGGGGGGGGGGGGGGGAAATGGGAGGAGTAATGCTGCTGCACCCAATTAGGGGGGAGAGGGAAGAGAAATGCTGCTTCTGCTGTACCCAATTGGGGGGGGGGGAAGAGAAATGCTGATGATACTGCTATACCCAGTGGGGGGAGGGGGAAGAGAAATACTGCTGCACCCATTTGGGAAGAGAGAGGGAAGGAGGGAGAAGGAAGATCAGGAAAAGGAGGAAAGAGATGCAAAGACCATGGGAGGGAGGGAAAGGAGATACCATACCATGGAGTGGAAGAGAGAGATGTCAGGGCATATGGGGGGGGAAGCAAAGCCAGATTAAAGGATAGGCCCAGTAGGCAAAGACCTAAGGCCCAAAATAGTCAGGGGGGGCCTGCCAGTGTTGTGCTTTGGGGCCTCGCCCTTGCTGGATTCGCTGGCAGCAGCAGCAGCCTCATCATCATCCCGGGCGACCCCCAACCTGATCCGACCCTCCTATCTCTCCCTCCTTCCCTCATCAGTGACGTGCCAGAGGGAATCACGGCAGGAGAAAGCCCTGAAGCAGCCTGCTTAGAGTAGAGCAGTGCTGTTTAGAGTCTCGTGATGGGAGGGAGGGAGAGATAGGAGGGTTGTGGGGGGGGGGGGAGAGTAGCAGTCTGCCCCGGGTGTTCGACCTGGCGTCTTGAACTTCTTCGGCTAGCATCAGCATTTACAATTCACTGCTGTTGCCAGCTTCAGGCCTTCCTCTCTGCCGGGTCCTGCCTACTTCTGTTTCCATGAAGGCAGGACCCGACAGAGAAGAAGGCCCGAAGCTGGCAACAGCAGCGAATTGTGAATACTGCTGCCTGAAGAAGTTCATGATGCCAGGTCATGGGTGACAGAAGGAGGAAAGGGAGCAGAAGGGGAGAGACTTGCTGCACCCAACTGGAGGGAGAAAGAAGATGAGGGAGTGAATGAAACGAGATGCCAGGGAAGGGAGGGAGGAAGAGATGCCAGGGCATGGAGGGAGGGAGGAAAGTATGCCAGACCAAGGGAAAAGGAAGGGGGAAAGGAAGGAGGAGATGTCAGAGCATGGAGGGGGAGGGAGAGATGGAAGGAAAGGAAAGGAGTGAGATACTAGAGAATCAGGGAAGGGAAGATACCAGACTGTGGGGTGCGAAGGAAAAAAAGGAGAAGAGAGAGATGCCAGAGCATAGGGGACGGGGTGGTGACAGAGAGAGAAAAATGGAGAGGTGGCAGAGCTGAAATCAATCATGTACAAAGGAGAAGAGAAGGGGCACAGGATAGACATTAATTTAATTCTTAGAACCTTTCCTATCATACATACTCTGATTCCTATATAAACATTTTCCACACTATCCAATAAATTTCTTACTTCATTATTAGGTAACTTCCAATCTGTAAACAGTATATACTGATAATCTCCACTATATTCTGTTATCAATTGATTCCCTTGATATGTAATTCTCAAAATTGAATCCTCTACCACACCATGTAATGTACACGAATCACTGTTATGTAATTTATCTAGATAATCTTTATTACGCAATTCTTTTGGTAATTCCTATAATTTGTATTCCGCCTTGAACAATATATAATGTATAATGTACTCGAAATTAATTTTCCTATGAACTGTTTTCCTACCTTCTTCTACTCTATGTTTATAACCTAACTAATTTATTTTTCTCAAGTACTTTAGCAAGAATGTGAGCCTTTGGGACAGTCAGGGAACTCTAAGTACTTTCTCTTCATCTTAATTAATCTTACTTATTGCATTTCTTCTGTTTCTACTGTAAACCGCTTAGAACCTCACGGTACAGCGGTATATAAGAAATAAAATTATTATTATTATTATTATAGACAGTTTATTGAAGGAGCATAAAAAGAGGGAAGATGCCATATGGAACGGGGAGAAGGCGGACAGTGGATGGAAGGGGCTGATGCTATATGGAAGACAGAGCGGACAGATGCTGGCTAGAAAGAAGAGTGAAGACAAGATGATTAAAGCAAAAATGACAAAAGGTAGAAAAAATTGTTTTGTTGTTTTACGTAGAATCAAGTAGTATTGTATCTATTGATTAAAGTTTATAAATAGGAAATGGAAATAAGGCAGTTTTTGGGGGACTAAACCCCTTTCCTCAGGTCAGGACAGGATACCATAACAGCAGGGGTGCCCAAATGGTCGAGCGCGATCGACCAGTAGATCGCAAAGGCAATGTGAGTCGATTGCATTGACAATCTTTTTCTTCCTGCCTCCCTGAGCCAGGCCAGGCGCGTAGAAGCGCCGGACTCACAAGACTTCACTTCCGACGTCAATTCTGACGTCAGAGAGGAAGTTCTGGGCCAGCCAATTGCTGCCTGGCTGGCATGGAACTTCCTCTCCGTCGTTAGAATTGACATCAGAGGTGAAGTCTTGTGAGTCCGGTGCTTGTACATTCCTGGCCTGGCTCGTGGAAGCAGGGAGAAATCGGCATGGTGGCTTAGAGGGTAGGGAAAGAATCGGGGAAGTGGAGAAATTGGCACGATGGCTTGGGGGGGCAGGGGGAGAGAGAAAAAAGAGAGACAGAAAGAAAAGGGGAGGGGCAGAAAGAAAAAAATATTGGATTTATAGTCAGAAGAAGGAAGTGCAAACAGAGACTCATGAAATCACCAGACAAAAAGGTAGAAAAAATGATTTTATTTTCAGTTTAGTGATCAAAATGTGTCTGTTTAGAGAATTTATATCTGCAATAGCGGTTTTTAGCGCAGGGAGCCTATGAGCATCGAGAGCAGCACAGGGCATTCAGTGCATCTCCCTGCTCTAAAAACCGCTATTGCGATTTAGTAAAAAGGGAGGGGGTATATTTGTCTATTTTTATATAGTTGTTCCTGAGGTGACATTGCATAGAATCGTCTGACTTGACCTCTTTGAAAACCCGCGGAATATAAATGATAATTAACATTTTCTCTACATATAGTGTGCTTTGTGTTTTTTTTAAAAATTTTATTGTTGGTAGATCATTTTGACTTGGTCATTTTAAAAGTAGCTCACAAGCCCAAAAAGTGTGGGCACCCATGCTGTAGAGCCATTTCTTGTATGACTGGATGAGCTATATTTATCTTTTTTTTTAGTTGTTTAAATTCTTGCAGAAATAAATGGCTAGATTGAACCTAATGACTTCATTAACGCCTGTCCCTTTTTTAACTTCTATACCATTTGAAAGAGGGCAAATACTTCTTAAATTTAGTAAAAATATTCTGGCACAAGTGTCAAACCTTAAAAAAGGAAGTCATATTGAGCATTGGAAAATAATAATAATAATTAACTAATAAAAATAGGGCTCCTTTTACTAAGTTACGATAGTGGCTTTTAGCATACGCCATGTGCGCTAGATGCTAACGCCAGCATTGAGCTGGTGTTATTTTTCCCACGTAGAGCAGGGGTTTGTGCGCGCTAGACATATGTTAGTTTAGAATAGATAGGTATAGATTAGTTTAGTTTAGGTTAGGTTAGGGCCCTGCTGAAAGAGTTTACCTTGACGTGGTTGCAGGCTTACAAATCTTTTGGTCAAAGAGTGCGGTGACAGAGAAAAGTATGTGTGTATTCGGCCCATGGAAGAAGGGGGGGGGGGGTTGGGGGAGGGGGAAGGGGTACGTGGGGGCCCCAATAGGATTGCTCAGTAAGGGGCCCAGAAATTTCTGATGGGGACCCTGGTAGCACCTGAGGTTCGGCACCACATATAGAATTTCCCCCTCTGTGTTTCTATTGCTCTTCCTAGTCATTATGCGGAACTTCTATCTCTCATTACCTATTAGTGCTTCTGTCTTTCACCAACGGTTTCTTTCTCCCCAATGAAATCTCTCTTTGTCTGTAGGTCTCATTGTATTTCTTGATATCAATATCTCTTCCCATCTTTTACCCGCAAGTTTATCTCTCTCTCCCTGTCAGTGTTTCCCCCTTGTCTCTTACCTGAAGGCTTTTCTCATGATTCTCTTTGCGGAGCAGCAAGCTGTTCTCTTGTAGATTGTCAATCAGTGCTTGGCTATTTTCATTTTCCTCTCGCAGCAGTTTGATCTGCTGTTCCAGGTCTTGTCTCCGTTCCTGCAGCATGCTATTCTGTGGAAGTAAAGAGAGGGGTCAATAATTCAGCACTATTTAACTGGGTATGAAAGGCACTGATATTCAGCACTAAACCAGCCAGGTTAACCACAAAAATAGAACCGTATAAATTGCAGTCCTATCTTTGGCCCTCTTTTACTGCGGCCCGAGCATTAAATGCTCCGACACTGCTCTGATGCTCATAGAATTCTGTGTCGGAGCATTTAGTGCTTTGGGCCTTGGTAGAAATCTCTACCACGGCTTAGTAAAAGGAGGGGTTTATACAATAACCCATAACTGGTTAAGTGCTGAATATCGCACTTAACCGGTTGTGCATTAGCCAGCTCTGGAAACCTGGAAATTCAATGCCAGTGCCCAGATATTGCCTGGCATTGAATTTACAGTTTTAACATCAGCAGGATTCAACAAAAAGCTGATTGCCATCAGCTGAATATTAGACCCTAATTTATAATGGGTACCCCGAAGAGGGGATAAGACAATCTGCTGTGTTTTTATGTTTTCATCTGTTGCATTTAAGGGCCTTATTTACTAAAGTGCAGTAGGATTTACTAGTTACCTCACATTGATTGCCTAACACATTTTAATTGCTAAACCTTTGTGTTAATTGTTGGGGGTGTTCTTAGCAGGTTCCCATTTAGTTAACATAGAGGAAATATTATTACCATGCATTTATTGATGGGGGCATGCAGGCCAAAAATTTTCATTTTTCTTTGGTTTCCTGTGTTTATGAGATTTAACATTTCTTTTGGAACAAATAAAGTTGTTTTTCATTGCAGGGGAAATGTTGTCAATAATGAGCACTGTCACTCAAACAGCGAACACTATTACTCAGTAGGGCCCCTATTGATAAACAGGAAAGAAGGAGGTCTTTACGGAAGAAGATGTAAGAGATCTACCAGAACCGGAAATAGTTTTCAAGGGTGATAATGCGGAGGAATTGAAAGAAATCTTGGTGAATCTGGAAGATGTACTGAGTCAAATCAACAAGTTAAAAAGTGATAAATCGCCAGGACCGGATGGTATACATCCTAGGGTACTAAAAGAACCCAAACATTAAATTGTTGACCTACTGTTAGTGATCTGTAACCTGTCACGAAAATCGTCTGTAGTACCTAAAGATTGGAGGGTGGCCAATGTTATGCCGATTTTTAAAAAGGGCTCCAGGGGAGATCCGGGAAATTACAGACCAGTAAGCCTCACTTCAGTGCCGGGCAAAATGGTAGAAACGATTATAAAAAATAAAATTGTGGAACACGTAGACAAACATGATTTAATGAGATAGAGTCAGCATGGGTTCAGCCGAGGGAGATCTTGCCTCACAAATTTGCTTGACTTCTTTGAAGGTGTGAATAAATATGTGGATAAAGGTGAGCCGGTTGATATAGTGTATCTAGATTTTCAGAAAGCTTTTGATATAGTTCCTCATGAGAGGCTCCTGAGAAAATTAAAGTGTCATGGGTTAGTTCAGTTGTGGATTAGGAATTGGTTATCAGATTGAAAACAGAGGGTAGGGTTAAATGGTAATTTTTATCAATGGAGGAGAGTAAACAGTGGAGTGCCACAGGGGTCTTTACTAGGACTGGTGCTATTTAACTTATTTATGAATGATGAGTGAGGTGATTAAATTTGCAGATGACACTAACTGTTCAAAGTTGTTTAAACGTGTGTGCGGATTGTGAAAAATTGCAAGCGGACCTTAGGAAATTGGACGAATGGGCGTCCAAATGGCAGATGAAATTTAATGTGGACAAATGCAAAGTGATGCACATTGGGAGGAATAACCTGAATCAGTTACCAGATGCTATGGTCCACCTTGGGGGTTAGCGCCCACGAAAAAGATCTGGGTGTTATTGTAGGCAATACAATTAAACCTTTCGCCCAATGTGTGGCGGCGGCCAAAAAAGCAAACAAGATGCTAGGAATTATTAAAAAAGGGATGGTTAACAAGACTAAGAATGTCATAATGCCCCTGTATCGCTCCATGGTGCGACCTCATCTGGAGTATTGCTTTCAATTCTGGTCTCCTTATCTCAAGAAAGATATAGGGCTCCTTTTACTAAGGTGCGCTAGCATTTTTAGCGCACACACAAAATTACTGCATGCTAAACTGCATGGTACACTTCTAGAATAACGCCAGCTCAATGCTGGTGTTAAGGTCTAGCGCGTGTGGCAATTTAGCACTCGCTATTCTGCGCGCTAACGCCCTAAGACACCTTAGTTAAAGGAGCCCATAGTGGCACTAGATAAGGTTCAAAAAAGAGCGACCAAGATGGTAAAAGGGACGGAACCCCTCTTCTATGAGGAAAGGCTAAAACGGTTAGGGCTCTTCAGCTTGGAAAAGAGATGGCTGAGGGGAGATATGACTGAAGTCTACAAAATCCTGAGTGGAGTAGAACGGGTACAAGTGGATCGATTTTTCACTCCGTCAAAAATTACAAAGACTAGCGGATACTCGATGAAGTTACAGGGAAATACTTTTAAAACCAATAGGAGGAAATATTTTTTTCACTCAGAGAATAGTTAAGCTCTGGAACGCGTTGCTAGAGGTTCCGGTAATTCAATGTCTTGTTAAAAAAACCTGGAGCTTCTGGGAAGTAGAATGATGCTATAGAGGTTGTATATCAACGGTGCCAAAGGTCGATGTCATGATGTACTCAGACTGGACCAGCACCGGAAGGATCAGAGTCGACACTGGTGCCCGTGGATGGTGTCAAGCCAAAACAGCACCGGAATTCGACACTGGGTAAAGCTGTGGCGGCAATAATATTTAAAAAGCTTGCCGAGCTTCACCTGGAAAAAGGGAAGAACAGTGCCGGTGCTCGGTGTCGAGATATACTCAGACTGAAACGACACCATAATAGGCAGAGGCGACACAGGGTGAATCTGTGTTGGCACCAACAGCCCTAAAGGCAACAACGGTGCAGGTGGTCAATGTCGATATAGTCAGACCGGATCGGCCCCAGGAGGGTTTGAAGTTGACTCCGGGAGAAGAGGTGTCGACACACACTGAACCAATGCTCCAGAGTAGCACTGGTATGGTAGGCGGAAATTTTTCACCCGTACCGAAGGTACAGCCACATCGTCCTCGATGACGAGGCCAGTGAGTCAAACCTGAAGACTAGAAAAACGAAACTAATTTCTGTTGTTTTTTTTAAGACAAGAAAACAACACTAAAGGAAAAAAGGTCTGACTAAAAAGTTAGAAAGGTGCAAGAGCGGGAAGGCAGGAAAAATTTAACGATTGTTGAAATGCCACTTCTTAGCTCCGCAGAAATGAAAAAACTTAGGGACCGCAAGCCTACGTCGGGCAGGAAGGCACTCACGCATGCGTACTGCAGGCTATCGCAAACTTTCTAAAGTCTTAAAGTGGCGATGCACTTTTAAAGTGTCTTTACCAGGGCTCCGTCGGTGACGTCACTCATGTGTGAGAATAATGCTGCCTGCTTGCCTAGGATAAATATTTGTACTTTAATTTGTGTTCCTTTGATTACAGTTCAGTGTAGTAAAATAAGGACAAATTGAAAAGAAAGAGACAGCATGATTAGAGATGTGGAAAAGCTGAATCTGAAGCCATCTTATCCACTTATGTAATAACAGGCTAACATTTTTTTTACTACTAAACATGGTAAAGATATAAGAGAATCTGCCTTGGGACCATGGAAATCTACTATTGATTTTGCTGTGAAAGGAGCCAATTTTATGGGAAATAGGATTTGCAGATTCCAGATTTATGAATTTTGTGTGATTTTTTTTTTAGGAGCCTGATATAATTAACACATGCACATGTTTTGCCCCATATTTTTGACTTTTACTGGGGCTTCAAATATTTTAATCTCCTGCTAATTCTATTTAATGATTTGAAAGTCTAGTGAAATTAGCAGACCTCTAGCAAAAGTTGAGAAATCTCTAGCTAAGGACCAAAAAACTCCTGGAGTATGTGGGCATGCAGCTGGCAAACCTCAGGTTGCTATGACAGCAAATCTAGACCTTACACATTCCAGACATTGCTGAAAATTAAAGAATGAAAGTTGAGTGACTGATAGTAGGAGCTGGTACCAGCAGGAGCCAGATGCCAATGGATTATAAACAACTGGCGTTCCTTAATATGTTTCAGTGATTGATTCACACACACAAGAGTTTGTGGACCTCCTCAGGCTCCCAAGTTTCAGAGAAAGACTCTCCTGTCACAGAGTGTGAAGGCCAGGGACCAAATTTGATCAAAACTGCCACAAACAGCTGACTTTCAAGTAAAAAGTCAAGTTGGGTAGCCCCTCTGTGTCCCTTACCCTTCCTAATAGGAGAGAAATGCTTTTATACCTATATCTTCCTTCTGTGCTGTCCAACTTCAGTCTGGTGATTTGAACAACCAGTGCCATGGGACACCACACAATTCAAACTATCAGACTGAAGCCAGCTGGTTGAAAAGGAAGACAGAAGTAAGTGCCTTCTGGCTACGAAAGCCCAGGGGGGAGAGGAACTGGAGGGAAGACCAGGGAGAGATCTGAGGAAGTGTGGAGGGGGAGACAAATTGGGAGAAAGAGATCATGCAAGCCAAATAGATTAGGAAGAGATCCCCTGATGTTGATTTTATCGGAAAAGAGAGAAATACAGCAAATGAAAGACGGTGAATAGTTTTAATTTATTTGATATACTGCCTAAAAATACAATTAACTAGGCAGTTTACAATAAAAATGAAAAAGAAGGTAATCCAGGCATGTCTTCTTCAGGAGTGTCGCTGAGTTTTGGGGATAGTGATTGACTATAAGCTCAGCTTTACTGATCAAATATTATCTATAATTAATGTGAGTCCACCCCCCAGGGATTCAATTTCTGCCTTACTTTACCTGGAGTTGTCACAGTGGTTATTACTTCAGGCAGACATTGGATCTCAACGGGAATAGAAACACAAGAATAAAACACTATCCTCATCCTAATACAGTATCTCCAAAGATAGCAGGAGGAAATCGTTTTTAACTATAATTCAGAGGCAGGTGTTACAATTTGTTAAAGTATTTTGTATAAAAGTTCAGATCAACTGGATTTAAGCAGAAATTGTAACTTTTATTGTTGCAGAAGTTTTAAAGCGCAGTACAATGACAATTAACACTCTTACATTTTTCAACAGTAGCAGGTGTAAAGTAGAAATTATCAGATAAGTTATCTTTACAGAGACCATATTCACTTCACTTAAAATTAAAACATCTCAAATATGTACACCCTGAAATTGATACGTGTCTAATTTTTGTATTTTACAGACCCTTCAGGAACTATTCAGGATTGCAGCAGGATCAAGTAACTGTGCTGTAGTTCTGTTCTTAATTTATTCTTTTCTACTGCTTGCTCTGTTCTCCTTTTTGTATTTTTATCTCTGATGGCATTTAACTTGGTTTTCAGGCTCTCTTGTACTCTTTTCTCTCTACCTTTCTTTCATTGGGTACCACCACACTCTTCTTATCCACTTCTCAGAGGAATTCACGTTGTACCCACAAACCTATATTTACATACAGTAACAAGAAAAAAACTATTCCCTAACTAGAATGTGTAAAAAGTTTGGAAAATTTTGAAAGTTAACTTTCATTTATTAACTAGCTATCTCCAAATAAATGTTAATTAAATTCCCTAAGCCAGCCCTCTCACAAAAATCAATAGAAAGATACACATTCACTAACACAGCACACTTACCTTACTGGTCAGTGAGGTAAATGCTCTGACGCTCATAGAAGCATCAGAGCATTTACGAGTATCATAGCTTAATAAAAGGAGGCCCAAACCTTTTCAGAAGTTTAATTTTTTAAAAAAGACGAACTGCAGAAATAAATTACGGCCCCTTTTATGAAGCTGCGCTAGAGATTTTTAGCACAAGCTGGTACGGTAAATGCTCCGGCGCTCACAGAATTCCTATGAACATCGGAGCACTTATCTAGCCAGCCAGCGCTAAAAGCCTCTAGTGCAGCTTGATAAAAGGGGGGGGGGTGTTAATTAGCTAATTTACACCTCCCTTTTTTTACAAAACCGTTGCACAGTTTTTAGTGCCAGCCATGGTGGTAACATCTCCAATACTCATAGAATTTCACCTCTGATAAAATCTACTACTGAGCCAGTAATCCAAACAGCCCCATTCTCAACCTCTGAGTGCCAACACAAGCTCAATCAGCAACTGAATATATTAAACTTAACAGTAGGAGAAACACACAGATAATTCTGCTCAGATACAACAAGATAATTACATGAGCAACATTTATATTCTCACGAACATCTTGCAGTCAAATTTTGAACCAAACGACACTATAAGCTCAGAACTATAACTGACTTGTATTCACTCCACAAATATGAGCTAATCTCACCAAATATACCAAAATGACTTCTTTTTAAACTCAAGATGGCAGACACAAACTTACACGTCTCTTTACAGTTATAAAATCCAACACACCCAACTACCTGAAAATGGCTGTTGATAACCTTGACGTACCACGGCTGCTGGCTTGTGAGTCCCACGAGAGTGTCACCAGCGCAAGCCAGCATCAAGCTTTGCCAAAATGCATTTTAAACTTCAGATAAAAATACTCTGACATTATTTTTTATTTCTTCTGTTCCCATACCTCCAAAATCTGCTGTTAATTTTCCTGTTTTCTCCACTGGCTCCAGCACTTGACCTCTGCACAGCTCTGCTCAGAAGCCAGCATTCCCAACTGCCTTGCACTCCAGGCGCGTGCACCTTTCTCAATGTACACCCCCCACATTTAAGACTTCCAAGCACTGTTAAATTCTTTGAGGGAGGGTTTTCCCTGAGTCTCTCCTTTCCTGCAGCAGCTGTTGCTCCCCTACTTCCACTCTCCTTCTCCTGGCTTCACTCAGCACAATCCAACACCACACCGCCCAGGTTGCAGCCTTCCTGGCACCTTCACCACACATGTGCAGGAAACAGGCAGATTCAAATAGTACAAAACGCAGCAATTTACTGGGTAAATTGAAGCAGATGAGTGCCACTGTGCTACTAAAAGAGTTATGCTGGCTCCTGATCGAAAGCAGGGTTATATTCAAAATCATATTGCTGACACACAAAATCATTCATCTTTCAGAACTGCAATATCTAGCAACCAGACTACATAAGCATACACCAACACGCGCCCTGTGATCGAGCCAGGAATACCTACTGGAAATACTTTCCTACAGAGACATCAAATACAAAAGCGTCAGGAAAATAATGTTCTCAGTGATGGCTCCAATGTGGCAGAACTCCCTTCCGGAGGAATTAAAAATAGAAAAGGACATCAAAAAGTTCAAAAAAGGAATAAAGACCATCTTTTTCACAGACCACTTTAACAATCCCTCCTGCCGCATACCCCAAAACAATCCCTGGTAGGAGGGATGCCTACTCCCTCCTGCCAGTACCCCCACCCCCGTCATCCCCAGCAGGAGGGATGCTCACTCCCTCCTGCTGGCACCCCCTAACACATGAACCCCTGAACCCCCACCCCTCCCAAATCACACCCAAGGCTGGCTGAAGGGATGCTTACTCCGAAGGGATGCTTACTCCCTCTGGTTGGCAGGCCGCCTCTTCAGAATGAAGGGCCTTCCCCTTAGGCCCTGATTGGCCTAGGCACCTAACGTCCCTCCCATAGAGGGGCTTTAGGCACATGGGCTAACCAGAGTCTTAGGCCTCCTTCTCGGTGCATTCTGGGATGCACTGGGTGGCCTAAGGGATTTGACCAATTGAAGTCTTAGGCCACTCCCAGTACATTCCAGAATGCACTGGGAAGGAGGCTTAAGACTCCGGTTGGCCCAGGTGCTTAAAGCCACTCCTATGGGAAGGGCCTTAGGCCCCTCCCCGGTGCATCCCAGGATGCACTGGGAAGACCAGCCTTTCTACAGTGGAAGGCCTGCCAGCCAGAGGGGGTAGGCATCCTTCTGGCCGGCCTTGCTGTTAAAGGTGTGTATAGGGGGGTCCGGGTTGACTTTGGGGAGTGAGGGTTTGGGGGAGATCATGTGTTTTGGGGTTTGTAGCAGGAGGGATTGGGCATCCCTCCTGTTGGGGGTTGTTTTGGGGGTTCCAGCAGGAGGGAGTGGACATCCCTCCTGCTGCAGACAGTGTGTGTGGGGGGTTTAGAGGTGGTGGTGGGAGGGAGTGGGCATCTCTCCTGCTGGACTTTTGGTGGGGTTAATGGGTTCCCTGCCACTGCCGCTCATCAGACTGTGGCAGGGAGATTCCCTTGCTGCTATCAGCTCAGTGGCAATGTGATTCTCTAAACCAGTGTTCTTCAACCTTTTTACACCTATGGACTGGTGGAAATAAAAGAATTATTTCATGGACCAGCAAACTACTAAGATTGAAATAAAAAAACTCCATCTCCGCCCGGTCCCTGCAAGCTCGGTCTCCGCAAACCATCTGATCCCATCCGCACAAGCCTCAAATAGTTATGATTTTATATTGAATGAATGTATTTTATTAAAGTATAAAAAGAAACATTATTTTGTATAATTGTCAGTTTATAAATACAAATAATACAGGGCAAGGATCAACAAAACTCCTGTCTCCCTTCCCCTTCACATATATCCCCTCTACTATCAAGAAAATTGAATAAGCCAAATAATTACAGAAATATCATGCTAATAAATACCGCAGTCACACATGACAGGAACAGTGTTAGGGGAGTGCAACTAGGGCAACTGTCCTCTGGTCAGAGAGAGCCCTAAGCCAGGTGGAAGCTAAAAAAGCACTGCCTGGGCTTTGCAGTCCCCAGTTATGTCTAACACAAGAACTAGCAGGATACATATTTCAAATCTGATATATTCTAATCACAAAATAGAAATAAAATTATTTTTTCTTACCTTTTGTTGTCTCTGGTTCTGCTTTCATCGTCTTTTCACTCTCTTCCTTCCAGCATCTGCCCTCTGTCTCTTCAATCCAGCATCTGCCCCTTCCATCCACTGTCTGCTCTCTCCCCCTTCCATATGGTATCTGCCTTCTTTCTATGCCCCTCTCCCCTTTCTATCCAGCCTGCGCCTCCTCATTCCATTTTACATGATTCATTCCAGCTTCACTGCTCTCTTCATTTTTATCTCTCCTACACCAGATCTAGCATCTTAGTCCCTCTATCCTTATTTCTCTGCTGACCCCCCTTCCCAGCATCAATCTCTCTTTACTTTCTCATTCCTCTGTCTCTCCCCTTTCCCTCATCTGATCTTTCCATTCCATCCTGATCCCTTCCCCTCCTCTAATCTCCCTGCCAGCTGTTTCCTTCCTATTTTCCTCCTCCCCTGTCCAGCAGTACCCCTTCTCCCTTTCTTCCTCCCCTTATCCAATAGTAACTCTTTTCCCTTCCCTTTCCCTCCTCCCCTGTCCAGCAGTACCCCCTTCTCCCTTCCCTCCTCCCCCTTATACAATAGTAACTCTCTTCCCTTCCCTTTCCCTCCTCCCCTGTCCAGGAGTACCCCTTCTCCCTTCCCTCCTTCCCTCTCCAGCAAATATTTCTTCTCTATAGCCTAGCGGCAGCTCTGTGTACTTTTAACTTCGCTACACAGTTGCCGCTAGCAGTAGTTTAGATGCGGTTTCATCAGGCAGCTTCGATGATGCGTGGTGGACTGACCTAGCAAAGGCCCCAAGGCTGCCTCTTATAACCACGGCTAAACTACTGTTAGCGGCAGCTGTGTAGCAAAGTTAAAAGCACACAGAGCTGCTGCTACTGGTCCGGGGGTGCGGAGACAAGATAAAAGCAGGAGGAATATGCAGCAGAACACATACGCGGCAGAAGTCCCATACGCGACAGCAACAGGAAGTTGCAAGTCAGCTGATGCTGGCAACGGAGCCTCTCTTCCTGCCCAGTATGCAGTTTGTGGAGGGGACCCGAATCCTTCATGGACTAGCAGGAAATTTTTGCAGACTGGCACCGGTCCACAGACCAGCGGTTTAAGAACACTGCTCTAAACGGCACCTGTAACATGGACACTGGTTAGAGAATTGGGGTAGCTAGGCAGGGTTAGACGTCTGTCCATTAGGATAGATATGATTCTGTATAGGACACCCGTGTGAGATTCTCAAAAGCCATTTAGGTGGTTGCTGAGACTGGGCGTCCTAAACAGAATCAGGCCCCTAGTGCACACAGCTGGTAAATTAACGCAGAATGCTTTAGGCCATTTTTGATACGTTAGGTGAATGTCAGGTATGGCTGCTCTGAAACAGATTATAGCAGAAGTGAATTTAAGGGCACATAATAATTTTTGGAAATTAAATTGTGCTAAGACCAAAGTAATATGGTTTTGAAATTATGAACTGCTAGTGGTAAAGGAATTAATGATGTTGTCAGGAAAAGTCTTAAAAATTAAAGATAGATCTAGGATACTTGGAGTAATTTTGGATTCCAATCTTACTTTTGAATATTAAATCCAAGATTGTTACGACAAGTCCTGTTTAATTTGAGACAACTGCGTTGTATTTGTTCTTTCTTAAGTCCACAAAATTTTTGTTCAATTGTAGTTACTATAGAATACTGCTGCAGGATTTAATTTTTTGTAAAGGGAAATTTGAAGGGAGTTCTCCATTGTTGACCCAACTGCAATGGTTAACAGTGAGATCAAGAATAAAATTTAAGGAAGCCTGTTTAACATCTAAATCTATCTACAGGCCTATTTCCGAAAGATCAGTTTAAAATTTCCAGCCCAATTTGTAACCGCACATGGAGGGGCATAATAAAAAAAAGGTCTAAGTCCCCTTTTGGCCTAAGACCCTAGGCGCCCAAAGTAGGCAGCAGGGAAATGTCCATTCTTTAAAAAAAATAAAAAATGTGGGGTTTTTTCAAGAATGGCCTACTGTACGTTCAGGAGTTTAATCGCCCAGACCCTCCTGCCGCAATCATGGGGGGGGGATCATGGGTGTTGGCAGGAGAGATTGGACATCTCTGCTGCCGTGATCATTTGGGGGGTGAGGTCACGGTGGGTTTGGGCAGGAGGGACTGGGCATTCCAACTGCCGCGATCTTTACAGGGGTGGGGGAACAGGTTGCCTGGGCTGCTGAACTGATCGTGGCAGCAGCGATCAGCTCAGCGGCCTGATTTGGAACTTATATTTATTTTGACTTGGTCTAAGTCATAACATATAAGTTCCGTCCAGGTAACCTGTCAAACTTTTCGATTATGGCTGCCAGATGACTAAGTTTAGGTTGGCCCATATCCCACCCACTCCTCCCAAAATGCCCCTTTTTGCTCAGGGCGCACAGAGGCAGGGAAAAGGCCAAAGGTGGTTTTAGATACATATAAAACCCTGTTCGATTATCGGCACTTGGACAACCTGTCTTTTTGATCATCCAAGTGCTGATTTAGATGGATTTTTAGACTTTAAAAAAAAATTATTATGTACCTCATAGTATTTATTTTCCCTCTTTTAGAAATATATGTCAGAAATTGCACCTGGGATTTATGTTTGCTTATCTAAGAGCTTCTATATGGAATCAGCTCCTTTTGTGTCTTAGAAGGACAAATGATTATGCTCTCAAAACATATTTGTTTATTTTGCTCTTTAATGTGCTGTCTAAATTTATGTAGT
Source organism: Geotrypetes seraphini (assembly GCF_902459505.1). Taxonomy (NCBI): domain Eukaryota; kingdom Metazoa; phylum Chordata; class Amphibia; order Gymnophiona; family Dermophiidae; genus Geotrypetes; species Geotrypetes seraphini. Next base: position 109,760,454 of record NC_047088.1, on the reverse strand, counting down.
TTGTTATTCTTCTCTTATGTTGAAGCTACCTTAACTGTAATCCACATTGAACCTTTTTGGATAGAAGTGGAATATAAGACCCAACTAGAATAAAACAGTTGTTCTCAACCCTGTACTGGAGGACCCCCAGCTAATTGAGTTTTCAGGATTTCCCTCATGAATGCACATGAGACATTTGCATGTCTGTCTCCTCCATTATATGCAAATCTCTCTCATGCATATTCATTAGGGGTATTCTGAAAACCTAACAGGCTGGGGATCCTCCAGGACAGGGTTAAAATCTACTGGAATAGAATATCTCAGACAACTGGAGCAAAAGTAGATATTCAGACTTAATACAGTCCAGCCCAATGATCTAAATATTGCTATAGATTGGAAGATTTTGTTTTAATAGTATTGTTATTAGGTTCCTTGTTTGAATCTTAGCAGGGGCTGCTGATATCATTCAAGTAAGTCTTTAAATAAAAGCCATTTTGGAAGCAGCCTGGGGTGAAGACACAGCAAAGAATTCCCTGAAACAGCTGCTACTACTACTAATCATTTTTATAGTGCTACTAGACATACAAAGCACTGTACATCAAAACATGGAAGAAACAGTTCCTGCTCAAAAGAGCTTACAATCTATGTAAAACAGACAAGAAGGTACAATCTATGTAAAACTGGACAAGAAGGAGCATCAATACACGGTGCTCAGGTGGGGGAATTACAGAGGTAATGATAAGACAGATATTGTTGCTTAGAAAGTGGGTTAGAGTTTGGAACTGAAAGCATCTTCAAAGAAATGGGCTTTGAGTCTGGATTTGAATATTGCCAGAAATGGAGCTTGATGTATCGATCAGGCAGTTTGTTCCAGACATATGGTGCAGCAAGGTAGAAAAGGCAGAGTCTGGAGTTGGCTGTAGAGGAGAAGGGTACAGATAAGAGAGACTATCTAATGAGTGGAGTGCTGAACTGAATTGCTTGATTCGCCCTCCTCCTCTCCTGGGCTGGATTAAAGGGTAGGCCCAGTAGGCATGTGCCTAGGGCTTAAAATTGTCAGGAGGCCCCAGAGCTGGCGTTAGGGGGGGGAGCAAGCAGGCAGCTGCCCTGGGCCCCACAGATCCATGGGACCCTGAGGTCCGAACTTGTCTTTATCTCCCTCGCTTCCCCTCACCTTCCCAATCTTTATTAAATAGCTAAATTTTCCTTTTCAGAGGGGCCTCGATACGGCAGCTGTTCTCACAAACTGTCGGTGGCTACCCTAAAACTTTCTCTCTGTGGCGATTTGCCCTGTCAGAAATAGGAAGTTGTGGCAGAGGGAAAACTTCGGGCAGCCATTGGCAGTTTGTGAGAATGGCTGCATTTCAGGGTCCCTCTGAAAAGGAACATTTTGGCTACCGGGTGGGGGAGAAGCGGTCTGCTCCGGATGCTCCAAGGCTTGGCGTCGCTGCTGTTGCCAGCTTCGGGCCTTCCTCTCTGCCAGGTCCTGCCTACTTCCTGTTTCTGCAAAGGCAGGACCCGAAAGAGAAGAAGGCCCGAAGCTGGCAACAGCAGCGAATTGTGAATGCTGCTGCTGTCCGAAGAAGTTCATGACGCCATGCCTTGGAGAACCCGCTTAGGGGCTGCACTGCCGACCGGAGACAGGGTGACAGAAGGAGGAAAGGGAGCAGAGGGGGAGAGAATTGCTGCACCCAACTGGAGGGAGAGAGAGAGGGAGAAGGAAGATGAGGAAGGGAGGGAGAGAAAGGAAGGAACCAAAGGAAATGCCAGGGCATGGAGGGAAGGGAGGGAGGAAGAGATGCCAGGACATGGAGGGAAGGTAGGGAGGAAGAGATGCTAGGGCATGAAGGGAAGGAGGAAGGTATGTCAGACCAAGGGAAAAGGAAGGGGGAAAGGAAGGAGGAAATGTCAGAGCATGGAGGGGGAGGGAGAGATGTAAGAAAAGGAAAGGAGAGAGATATTAGGGAAGGGAAGAAAACAGAGATGCCAGACTGTGTGGTGGGAAGGAAATAAAGGAGAAGAGAGAGATGCCAGAGCATAGAGGAGGAGGTGGTGACAGAGAGAGAGAAAAATGGAGAGGTGGCAGAGCTGAAATGAATCATATACAAAGGAAAGAAGGGGCACAGGATAGACAGTTTATGGAAGGAGCATAGAAAGAGGGAAGATGCCATATGCAACCAGGAGAGTGCGGACAGTGGATGGAAGGGGCAGAGAGAGAGGGCAGACAGTGGATGGAAGTAGCAGATAGAGAGAGTGCAAAGGCTGGATGAAAGGGCCAGATGATGCATGGAAGAGAGAGAGAGGACAGATGCTGGCTAGAAAGAAGAGAGTGAAGGCAAGATGATTAAACCAGAAATGACAAAAGGTAGAAAATAGATTTTTTTTTTTATTGCTTTAGAATAAAATAGTATTGTAGTTGTATTGATAAAACTTTTATAAACAGAAAATAAAGTAATCTTTTTTTTGGACTAATTTTAATACATTTTTTAATAACATTTACAGACCAAAACTCCCTTCCTCAGGTCAGGACAGTATAATATAACAGCAGTATACTATACTGACCTGACGAAGGAGGCTATGGCCTCTGAAAGTTAATTGAAAAATGGATTAGTCCAATAAAATGGTATATTCTTATTTTCAATTTTTGTTTTATTTCTATTTGTTAATTTGTAAAGTGGTGATTGTTTGTCAGTTTCTTCAAATTTACATCTGCTATATTTATATTTTGCTGAGAATTATGGGGCTATGTGTCACTGTTTCTATGGTGTTTCTATGGTGTTTCACTGTATGCAGTTTGGCTTCTTGGCAGTTCAGTTTAACCTTTAGCTACATATTTCTATTTTTAGTTTGTGATTACTTATTCCATACTGGGTGAGGATGTTTTTGTGTTCTGTGTGTATGAAAGACATGGTTTTCTATTAGCGTTGACTAGCCTTGTTTGGCGAAATGCATTGGGCATGGTTCTTGGGAGCACCTTGAATAAACCTGATTTGAATCTCCTTATTGTCTACTGTTGGGCCGCCGCGTGAGCGGACTGCTGGGCATGATGGACCTCAGGTCTGACCCAGCAGAGGCATTGCTTATGTTCTTATGTTCTTATAATTCTCCCTCAGGGTGCCCCTGTCGGGCACAGAACAGCATGAGGCCTCTCTGAACAATAAGGGTGCTTTGTAATGTTTAAGTCTTCCATATTGGCTTATATATTTATGTGAAGCAGGGTCAATTCTATTTTACATTAAAAAAAAAAAAAATAAATAAAATTTAAGAGTTCCGTCATTTAAGATGGAGTAGAGTTGGGGGGTTTTCAGACCAATGATTAAGTAAATCCAACCCTAAAATTTCAGTATTGAGGTTGTGATGTTTGAATGAGATGGGTCTTCTCATCTTCCTGCTTTTTTGATAGCTATTGAAAATGGTCTATTCTGTGCTTATGGTTAGATGAGTTATTGTGACTTTCAGGACTTATTGGTTTTTTTCGACTACAGTCGCTATTTACCACTTCCCAGAAACTGCTGTCCCAGGTGACTGTCTAGTCTGCCTAATAGTTAGACTAGCCCTGCCTGTATCACTAAAACACCAATGATTTAGCATTTCTCAAAGCTATCTTTAGTGTAAACTAGATGAAATTCATCATCTTCATGGTATGTAGATGACTTGTCCAGTCAAAAGCTAGTTTGATCAGGGATGACTTTTTTAAAATCATGGTTGGTAGCCAATTCAGGCAGTACCAGTGGAATGGTGTTAGTAGCCCTAGGGAAACCTTCAGCCTTGTGCTCCTATTAAATTTTAAGTTCCATGCCCCCCTCTCATTAATCATGATCACCCCAACATTCAAGTTTCAAGTTTTATTAGGATTTTATATACCGCCTATCAAGGTTATCTAAGCGGTTTTTACAATCAGGTACTCAAGCATTTTCCCTCTCTCTGTCCCGGTGGGCTCACAATCTATCTAACGTATCTGGGGTAAATAGGCAGTTTGTAAACTGCCCAGCCTCCCTGCTGTTGATGCTTTGAGTTTGGTTGTTAGGACCTATTGGTTTCCTTTGACCATAGCTGTTTTTTGGCTCCTCCGCCAGATGCTGCTGCCCTAGGTGAATGCCAATGGTCTTGTGTAATTGGTGTACCAGCTGTGAATTCAGGATGAGCCTTTTATAATTTATACAGCATAGAGGACAAAGCAAGACAAGTAACAAAAAGATCTGGGGAGTCAATTTGCAAACTGTCCACATATGCATGCTGTAGGCTTTCCACCTATTTTGAAAGCAAAAATGTTCATGTATTTCCTTTAAACTTGCCAAGGAAACTTTATATGCACTGTCACTTCCACCTGCTTTTTATGCACATAGGTTCCTGTTATGCTTCCAGGAACTCCTTCTCTCAACATGGCTAAAAGTACAACATGCTGACTTCTAGCTGCAATGAAAGAAGGCAGTTTTCAGACAGCTGGCTTAGGACCTCTCAAGATCCAGGGTGTTCTTAGGCAGTTAATAGCCTAATGTGTATCTCTAGATCTTGGGAACATAATCTGTTCTTGCACAGGAACTAAACAGTTTAGAAGTTAGTCCCTTTTGCATGTCCAAATTTATTTCTTGGGTTAGTGGGGATTTTATCAGGACCTGTAGCCTTTGGTCTTCATTATTCATGATCTTCTTTTATTATAATTTCCGTTTGTGCTCTTGTTTATTTGGTACTTTGTCATTGTAATTAGTTGGTATAACACCTGGTTAGCTGAGACACTGTAGTGCTGTCCTAGTTTTCATGATTCATTACTCAGTTTTTTAGTCATGGATCATTTTTTGTTATGGGTCATTTCTGGGTTGTTGTTTTTTTTAAGATAAGTTCCTGCCAAACCTTGTGTACTTCTTCTAGCAAATCCAGTGATAAGCTCTTTTCTTGCAGTGATATTTGCTGTCAAAAGAATAAATTTTGTACATTCAGGTATATTTGACTTAAATGGTGGCCAAGTAGGGCACAATTCCTAATATGTTGTTTGCTCTGCAGACTCATTGGAGTGTCTTTTGGCAGTGTTTTATTTACAATATCAAAATCAGTTCACAATTTTCCAATTTAGATTTCATTTCTATCACTGCTTTGTCATGCTGATGTGAATTTTTAATGGAATTCTTCAAGTTGAAATGATAGAGGAATGGCATCATCTTTGGTAATTCAACTGGATAAACTTGGTTCACAATGAGACAGTATCAGGAAGTATTTTGATATTTATGAAGTTGCTAATAAGATGAGGTCAGGTTATATCCTTGTTTACAGAGTCCACAGAGGAAGGACTCTAAAGTGATGAATCAATCTAAGCTGGTTTGCTCTAAAGCTCAATCTCTATTTCCAATCAAAGTTGTTTGGGGATGGGACTTGATATACCACTTTTTCCTATGTGGTTACAATCAAAGTGTTTTGCATATTTTAGACAGGTACTTATTTTGTACCTGGGCCAATGAAGTGACACATGCAGCTGCAAAGGGAATTGAACCTCAGAGTGCTGAGGCAGCTGCTCTAATCTAAGTTTTGTAAAAATATGTTTCTGAGAATTCTCAAAATTTGTATTGGGTGGTTTTGAGGCCAATATTCAAGAGTGTATGCTTCTAACTTTGAGAGTTAATAATAATAATAATAATAATAATAACTTTATTCTTCTATACCGCCAAGGCTTCTGAATCAGGGATGCAGCCAAGGTGATCAAAGCCTCCGAGAGAGTATAAGCCCTCAGGTAGGTGAATCACTAAATACCTCTACACAAATGGGAAAAGGAGGCAATACTGGAAAGCAGTAAATACTAATGCTCAAAGAATGGATCTAGAGGCTTCCTCCATGTCTGTCTCAATAGTAGATTATGGACTTTTCCTCCAGTAACTTGTCTAAGCCTTTTTTGAACCCATCTAAATTACCACAATTTCTGACAACGAATTCCAGAGCTTAACTATTCTCTGAGTGAAAAAATTATTTCCTCCTATAGGTTTTAAAAGTATTTCCCTGTAACTTTATTGAGTGTCCTCTACACGTACCTAACTTAATTGCATTAATCAGCTTTAATTGGTGCAGTATTTGACCATGCTATTTAAAATCAGTTAAAAACACATTTTTTAAAAAGTAGGTTCCGAAATCATACCTACAGCATGGTGCCTAGTGGTGCTTAAGGTCAAAGTAGGCTTGGTTAAGAGCGGAGATGATCTTAGATGCCGCTAGGCACGATTCTCCCAAAAACTTAAGCACTGGAAATGTAGGCCTTAAAAATCTGACCTACATTGCCAGCATCTAAGTTTTTTCTTGGATGCCAGTAGCCGCAATTCTGTTAATGGTGACTAAGCATGATTGACATGTAGCAAGCGCCATTTTTCTAAGCGCTGGCCAATTTAGGCGCCATTTACAGAATCTGGGCCCAAGTGCTCCTGAGTTAACTCTAGGGGTATTACTGTGTACTAATGACAACATTAGTGCAAGACCTGAAAAATAAAAATCAGAAAAATATGTAAAATAGTACCATGTTGAGTTGCAGTCAGTATGTGAGAAAATCCCATGTAACATAGTAACATAGTAGATGACAGCAGATAAAGACCCGAATGGTCCATCCAGTCTGCCCAATCTGGTTCAATTTAAATTTTTTTAAATTTTTTCTTCTTAGCTATTTCTGGGCAAGAATCCAAAGCTCTACCTGGTACTGTGCTTGCGTTCCAACTGCTGAAATCTCCATTAAAACCTACTCCATCCCATCTAAACCCTCCCAGCCATTGAAGCCCTCTCCAGCCCATCCTCCCCCAAATAGCCATATACAGACACAGACCGTACAAGTCTGCCCAGTACTGGCCTTAGTTCAATATTTAATATTATTTTCTGATTCTAGATCCTCTGTGTTCATCCCACGCTTCTTTGAATTCAGTCACCGTTTTCCTCTCCACCACCTCTCTCGGGAGTGCATTCCAGACATCCACCACCCTCTCCATAAAGTAGAATTTCCTAACATTGCTCTTGAATCTACCACCCCTCAACCTCAAATTATGTCCGCTGGTTTTACCATTTTCCTTTCTCTGGAAAAGATTTTGTTCTATGTTAATACCCTTCAAGTATTTGAATGTCTGAATCATATCTCCTCTGTCCCTCCATTCTCTAGGGTATACATATTCAGGGCTTTCAGTCTCTCCTCATACGTCTTCTGTCATAAGCCTCCTATCATTTTTGTTGCCCTCCTCTGAACTTCTTCAAGTCTTCTTACGTCCTTCGCCAGATACGGTCTCCAAAACTGAACACAATACTCCAAGTGGGGCCTTACCAATGACTTGTACAGGGGCATCAACACCTTCTTCCTTCTACTGGCTACGCCTCTCTTTATACAGCCCAGCATCCTTCTGGCAGCAGCCACTGCCTTGTCACACTGTTTTTTCGCCTTTAGATCTTCGGACACTATCATCCCAAGGTCCCTCTCCTCGTCTGTGCATATCGGCTTTTCACCTCCCAGCATATATGGTTCCTTCCGATTATTAATCCCCAAATGCATTACTCTGCATTTCTTTGCATTGAATTTTAGTTGCCAGACCATTCCTCTAACTTATGTTGTGCTGCGTTAACCTTAATCTTAAAGTACTTTAGTAAAGAGCCCCTAGATGAGAGAGTCATTTTGAGAGGCCTGCTGGGTGCAAATCTCTTGCTAAATTAATCATCATTTAATCATTTTCTTTCAATATAATCAGGGTCTTTCAGAGAATAACAGAGGCCTGGGCCAGTGCAAATTAGGAGGCCCTAAAAATTATAATTTAAAAAAAAAAAAAAAAATTCAGATGCAGAAGCAGCTGAGGCAGATTTTTAGATGTAGAAATATGCAAACTTGTTTATAATTAAGGTAAAACCCAGTAGCTGAATAAATCTTGTTTTCAGTTAGAAAAAAACTTTTTTTCCCAAATGGAAGCTCCTTATCTGTGTGATGCCCAAGCCAAGTAGTTCTACTTACTTCTCCCTCTAACAGGTCCTGAATAAATTTCATGCACTCTGTGTTCTTACCTCTGCCTGGAGGCTCTGAAGGCGGGCTGTATTGTCAGTGCTGGTCAAGTTTTTAACACGATTTTCTTCCCGTAGAGTATGGAGCTCATTCATAAGTCTCTGTTCCACTTGGGAGGCCTTGTGGGGAAAGAGAAGGTGTTAGTGTCAATGACAGAAGAAGAGGTAAAAGAACAAAATGAAGAAAACAGGATTGATGAATGGAAAGCAGGCATCAGACATGAAACATGCAACAAAAAGGGAAGTAGAGGAAAAGATATGAGGAAAATAGAAAGGGAGGGAGCAGGAGAAAACAAGAGAGGGAAAAAGTATTAATTAAATGGTGATGCAAAGAGATATTGGAGTTTATTGGAAATTGTTCTTTTCTAACAAAATCTCTTCCTTTTAATACTGTTAATGGGCTTGATTCAACATCTGTGCTTTTGATTTGATATACACTTCTCCCTCTATATTCACGGGGTTTAGGGGCAGAACTGGCCCACGAATATGGAACAATTGCAAATAACTTTTAGGGCCAACTCTTACCCACCCCCGCCACCCTCCTGCCTCCCAGACCTTTCCACACCTAACCTGTTAGTCTAGCGGTGCAGTGGGGCAGGAACAATCTTCCTACGCTCCTGCCCAATGCAGAGCCATCAACAAAAATGGCTGCCTTGAGTTCCCGTGGTCTCACAAAACTACAGCAGGAACTCTTGGCAGTCATTTTTGTTGACAGCTCTGCACAGGGCAGAAGCATAGGAAGATCGCTCCTGCCCCATTTCACCGCTAGGCCATCAGGTACAGTGTGGAGATGTCTAGGAGGCGGGGGTGGGTCAGGGTATAGAAACTTGCGAATAACCGAAGTTGCGAGTTCTAAATCCGTGAATGTGGAGGGAGAAGTGTATTTATTTTATATAGCACAACAAGAGAACAAGATACTTAGATTTCAGTAATTTGCAACTGTTGCAATATGTAGAATGTTCAAAAAATTATTTAGTTTGGCTTTATACTACTACAGTGTTCCCCGGTCATTCACGATTGGCGGTTCGCGGTACCGGTCATTCGCGGTATTTTCCGACCACGAATCGCTCACAAGGAGAGGACAGCTGGAGAGGCAGGAGAGAGCAGCTGGAGCGCCGGCGAGTGCAGGAAATCACTTGCTGTATGCTCCGACCGCCTCTTCCTGCACTAAGTCAGGCCTTATCTAATCAGGAGCTGCTTTGACACGCAGCTCCTGATTGGTAAGGCCCGACTTAGTGCAGGAAGAGGCGGTCGGAGCATATAGCGAGTGATTTCCTGCACTCACCGGCGCTCTGGCTGCTCTCTCTTGCCTCTCCCGCTGCCCTCTCCAGTCTCCCCCATGAAAAACCATATTCGTAGTTTTTCAAGATTCGAGGGGGTTCCTGGAACAGAACCCCTGTGAATATCGGGGGAGTACTGTACTACTACTATTAATTATTTCTATAGTGCTACCAGATGTACGCAGCACTGTGCAAAGTCACAAAGAAGACAGTCCCTGCTTGAAAGAGCTTATAATCTAAACAGACAAGACAGATAAAAAGGATGTCATGGATACAGTTAAGGGGAATGGTTAATCTGCTGGCTAGGTTGGTGGGCAGTGGGGTTATGGATTTAAAGGCTATATCAAAAAGGTGGGTTTTCAGTCGGCTTTTAAACAAAAGGGAAGGGAAGGGGCTTGGTGGACAACTATATAAAATATTACAAATATAAAATATATTTGGGGCACACAACAGAAACAGCCAATTTAAATGCTTCTTTAATGCATTTTGTTATGCCTAGCCAGTTAGGTTTTCAGGATACCCACAATAAATATGCATGATTTGCATACAGTGGAAGTAGTGACAATTTATCTCATGAATATTCATTGTCAATATTCTGAAACTGTGATTGGTTGATTGAGAACCCCTGTGCTATACTCTTGAATTGACCTTTAAAGGATTATTCTTATACATTTTCATGGTATTCACCATGTTGAACTCCAAAGCTTGAGTATATTTATTTTTATTTACAGGTCTAATATCTATGGAGGGTTCCTTGATTTAGCTGAATAGCTCTCATTCTAGTTGACTGAAAAAGGGCGATATTCAGACAGGACTGTGAAGATGCATAGGTTGCACACGTTCTGCTTATTTGATATGCCTTTCTAGAATAACCCCACTGGTAAGTAGATACACATATTTACGGTTGCTCTGAGGCAGATATAACTATTTACATGTATCTGATGGCAATAATCAGTGTATATTCAGGCTTTTTATAAAATAAATGAATATGTGCCAATCCTGAGCCCGGGAACATCAACAAATATATTGCACAAAAGTCTTGTAGATGCCACGGGGTAAATATTCAGCCGGTAGCAATAAGCATTTTGCTGACAGCTGTAATTATTCTGAGATATTCAATGCAGGGCCATGTCCATGTTTCAGCATTGAATATCCAGTTTTTGAGAAGCTGGCTAACATAGAGCTGGTTAAATCAATATTCAGCATTTAAGTAGCTACGGATTATTACTTAAAGATAGGACTGCCTTTTATGTGGTCCCATTTATATGATAAACTTGGTCAGTTAAGTTCCGAGTAGCAACCCTTAACTGGCCAAGTGCTGACTCCACCCCCCAAACACCCCAAAATAGCCAGTTTTCACTTAGGTGCTAACCGCTGATTTTCAGTAGCAACAACAAGTTAAGTGTCACTGAAAATTAGTAGATATCCCCAGACAAGTGATTTAACTGGTCATCGGCTATTTCTAGACAGTTAATAAATGATTAGGTTCTTATTTGCTAATATCTTTTCTAGTAGATAGATGTGGACAGACAGGTAATATTCCCATGGCTCGCGAGCTGTGCAGAAGGAATCCACTCCAGCTTTTGAATCCCTCCTTCATCCCTAGAGGGCTCTTCTGTCCCCTTCAGTTTGTACAAAAGCATGCGATAGCCCTATATAGAAACACATGTGAAGAAGGGGTATGGGGAAACTCCCTGAACTACACCTCTGTTCTGCTCTGAAATTATAACATATGAAATCACAGTATATTAATAATAGTACAGTCAATTAAAATTATTATGTGAAGTGCTCAGACCCGCAACCATATAGAATAGTATAAAACGAAACTGTGGGTGCTGCTGGGACCATCATAGCATATCACTGTCCTGGCCACCAATAAGAAATCAAAATGAAGCAAAAGAAAAGAAAACAAAAACTTATCTGTGATTATCCTGGCGGTTTGCAGTCTCATATAGAAGCGGTAACAGTAGTAGTGAATTTAAAATGCAAAAGTACTGTGAACCCCCTGACTTGAGTTTTGTGACCTTCATCAGGAGGGGATACTGAATGCGGCAGCCACATTCAGTATCGCCTCCTGATGAAGGCCACGAAACTCGAGTCGGGGTGGGGAGGGGGGTTTTCACAGTACTTTCGCATTTTAAATTCACTACTTCTGTTGCCGCTTCTATATGAGACCGCTGACCGCCAGGATAATCATAGATAAGTTTTTGTTTTCTTTTGCTTCATTTTGATTTTTTATTGGCGGCCAGGACAGTGATATGCTATGATGGTCCCAGCGGCAACCACAGTTTAGTTTTATACTATTCTATATGGTTGTGTGTCTGAGCACTTCACATAATAATTTTAATTGAATGTATTATTATTAATATACTGTGATTTCATATATACTATAGTAGATATATCTCAGTATTACAGAGTAAATCTCCCTGGAATGTGTTATTATAGTTTCACTGAAATTATAACAAACATGTTAAACATTACCATTGAACAATTGAAGCATCAAAACAATCATGCCAAACAGAAACATTTATGGAGCTCAAATATTACCCCAATATGTTATAGCAATAGATTATTTTTAATACCCTTAAGGTCTGACTGACATCCAAATTTCAGTTTGGACTCAAACTTTCTGATTGAGATAACAAACAAGGCACAGCTCCAGAATGACGCACCTATCTACTAGAAAATTTATCAGCAAGGTAAGAACCTAATATTTTTTTCTAGTGCAATATGTGTGCCATTCTGGACGGCAGTGGCGTACCTAGCATATGTTACACCCGGGGCCCATCATTTTTTGACACTCCTCCCCATCTGTACAAAAAACATGATTTTTAGTAACAAGCCACATGTCACACATGAGTACCTAAGAAAAGGCAGCATCTTACATACTGCAGTGAGCAGTACAACATCAATACACCCATTGTAAAACTAAACAAGTCAGACTAGTACAGATCAATCCTACACCATCAATCCTAACAGAAAACCATGTCTTTCAAACACACAGAAAACACCTTCGCCTAGTATGGAATATGTAATCACAAACTAACCCCTCCCTCTTTTACAAAACTGTAGTGTGGATTTTAGCCATAGTGGTAACAGCTCTGACGCTCATAGAATTCTGAGCATCAGAGCTGCTACCACCACAGCTGGCGCTAAAAAACGCTCCACAGTTTTGTAAAAGGGAGGAAAAAATAGAAATACATAGACAAATGTTAAATTGAACCAGTATGATGCTGGACTCTGCTTACAATGCAACACCACAGAAACAGTGACACATGTCTCCTAAAGCAATAAATAAATAGAAAATTTTTTTCTACCTTTGTCTTCTGTGGTTTCTGCTTTCCTCATCTTCTTGTAACTCTCTTCCTTACATCCACTGTCTGCCGTCTCTCTTCCCCTATATGGCATCTTCTCTCCTTCTATGCCCCTTCCAGAAACTGTATGCCTCCCCCTTCCATCTCTCCTTTCACCCCCATTGGTCTGGCATCTCTTTCCTCTCCTTCCCTCTCCCACACCTGTCCTCTGCAATCGCTTTCTATTTTTTCCCTCATTTTCCTTTCTAATTTATTTTCTGCATCTGTCTAGATTATGTTCTTACTACCCTCTCATCAATGTCCTTTTTTACTGTCTACCTAAAGCTTGCCACCTCTTTCCTTCACCCCTCCAATGTTTCCCTAACTCAATCCTTTCCCCCCATCATGTGCCCCCATCATGTGCCCTCCTTTTATTTATCTCCTCCTTCCATCATGCACTTCCATCCAGCATCTGCTCCCCTCTTTATCTCCTCCCATTTCCTTCCTGCATTTGCTCCCTTATCTCTCCCATCTGCACTTCCATCCAACATAGGCTCCCCACTACCATCCAATGTCTGCCGTTTCTCTCTCCATCCACCCTTCTTCAATCAGCATCTGCCCCCTTTATTTCCCTCCAATATCCTTCCCCCTTAAGTCTCTCCCTTTTCTCTGTACATCAATTCCATCAGCACCGCCTTCCCTATCACCCTGCCCCCTTTCTTTCCCTCCACCACTCTTCCATTCCAGCAATCCTGCTCCATTCTCTCCCTTTATGCAGCAAGGTCCCATGATGACTGTAGCTGCTGGCTGCCAGTCCACTCCACTCCGACGTACTTGCTCTGGAGCGGACTCGGCAGCTGCATGCTGGAAGGTCCCGCGATGACTCGTCTGCTAGCTCTGCTCCGGAAGAAGTAAGTTACGTCGGAGGGGGTGGACCCGGCAGATGCAGGGAGTTGTGGCAAAGTCCCGCAATGACAGCCAGGTCCACCCCCTCCAACGTAACATACAAGAGCTTGTTCTTTGGCCATGGCTGGACCAGAGCATCCAGAACTGTGCTTCCGGGCTTGGATTTTTGACTGAAGAATCTGTCCACATTCTTGTTTCATGCTGTCACCATCAGATCAAACACTGGGCAACTCCAGCAACAAACAATGCTGAACACAGCATCCATTCTCCCGGATCCAGTATCTGTCTGCTGAGGAAATCAGCCTGGACATTGTCCACTCTTACTACATGCACCGCTGAAAAAGCATGAAGATGAAACTCTGTCCACCTGAATAGTAAGCAGGTCTCCAAACTAAGCTGTACACTCTTGGTGCCTCCCTGGAGATTGATATACATCACTGCAGTAGCATTATCTGAGAAGACTGAGATTGCTTGTCCCTCCAGACTCTTCTTCAGCCTCTGCAACGCCAGTTGAATGGCTTGAAGCTCCAATCTCCTTTGGGAAGCCAACCAACACCAACGGATTGGGTGTACATTGCAGTGAGTCCCCAAGCTGGACAGGCTGGCAACGTCACAATTATCCATGAAACTATTCTGAGGATCATGCCCCTTGAAAATACCTGTGGGTAGAGCCACCAGCCCATACTGACCTAGTTTCTGGAGTCCACGGCAGAGACATCTACAGGGAGTCTGAATAAAGTGGCTACCACAATAGCAATGCGCTCTGGAGATGATGCACATGAGCCTTCACCCATGGGACCATGTCTATCATGGCCGCCATGGAGCCTAACACTTGGAGGTAGTACCATGCATTCTTGGATGTGTCCAAATGTAGCAAGGGCATGTAAATAGTGTCCCTAAGTGGCAACCCCCCTCCCCATGCCCTGCCCATGGAACCCCCCCTTGCATTTATTCACTATGCCACATATGTGCACCCTTAAAGAATAGCAGGTAGGCCTGGGAGCGGGTCTAGGGTGTCCGGATTTTACAATCGTAAAATCTGGCAACCCTAGGTGAAGTACTCTACAATAAGAGCTAATGATATCACACTCACTCAACAAGTTATGATAGTTTAGAAGTTTATTCAAGTTATTGTGAAATAGTTTCTACTGGCCACTGAGGAGCTAGTATTAATGAATTACGAGGTATTCTATCTGTTCCTGTTATTTTCCAGATGCAGACTTGCAATTTGATATTTGGTTGTTATGGTAATACGTAACTTGGATTTCCTTTTTCATTATAAGCGAGTTTAATGTTTGTTGCCTATGGCACAGTTGATTGTAAAAAATTAAAATAAATTACAAAAAAAATTTACAAAAAGACATGAGAACTGACTAAGGAAAAAACCCCCATAAACACTTGCCCCCGGGGTGTGACAAGATGGCGGCGGTGAGTTAGTCGCAGTGAAGCGGAGCAGGAAGATTGGGACGATTGCATGCTTTTTTTCTTCTTACCTTTTCCTGAGCATAGATGCCGCCGAAGAGGAAAGGGGTGTTGAGGGCCGTTCCCTCGCCAGCCCTCTCTTCGACACCCATGCAGCAAGCCATCCAGCAAACGGTTGACCACTTTTTTGCGGCTCAAACGACAGCAACCCGAGCTATCAGAGGAGGTGACCGGTTTTGGGAGAAGGCGGTGGAGAGCTTTTCCCCCTTTCGGGGAGCGAAATATCTTTGTCCCCTCCGGATCCATTCACCACCGTGTGTCCAGCTACTGCCGGAGTTCAGCTGCGGGAGAGCCATGATCCCGGAAGGGAATCCATGGGGCTGCCCGGTGAGGGCGTTGAACTTGAACCAGCAAGTGCAGGGAAGCTGAAAGAACTAAACAAGTACATCTACACCAACATCAACGGAGGCTTCCTTGGGAGACATTTGGTTGCTTCTACAACGTATGGAGGCTTCTATGGCTAAAAACACTGAGGAGGTAACAAATATTAACTTTAAGATTGATACTTTAACTAAAAATATTGACTCAGTTAAATTGGATTTCTCAAGCCAAAACAAACAGATACAGGAGGATATACAGCAGCTTCAAATGTTTAAATCAGCAATAATTAAAGATAATTCCTCTATACATAGGAAATTAGAACAATTTGAAAATTATAACAGGAGATTGAATCTTCGCATATTGAATTTCCCAATTTCACCTGGTATTCCGCCTATTGATTTCTTCAAAAGATATTTGATTGAGAACTTGGGAATTTCTTCTGAAAACATTCCTCCTTTAAATAAGATTTACTATTTGCCAAACAAAAAAATTCCTCTGGAAAAAAACATTGGACAAGAGAAAAATAATGGACAAGAGGAACAGATTGATTTTGCTAATGTTACTGCTCTTTTAGAACAAACTCTGAATCCAGATACTGCGAGAACTACGCTTCTAATATCTTTTGTTTTTGAGCAAGATTTAAATATGATCTTAAGATTATATTTTAAAAATTCTCAAAAATTATTTGGAGCACAACGTATTTGGATTTATCCAGACGTCTCTAAAGTGACTCAGGAGCGAAGGAAAGATTTTCTTTCCTTACGACAAGAAACTCTTAAATTGGGTGCTACGTTTCTACTAGCTTATCCTTGTAAATGTTTGGTAAGGTACTTGGGAGTCAAATATGTTTTCTTTTCTTCAGAACATTTAAAGGAGTTTCTAAGAGTTAAAAAGATTACTAAGAGTTAAAAGACTACCAAGGTATGATGTAGAATGGAATATAAATATAATTAGAGGGTAGCCATGCCTCACTAAGCCTTTTCCTCTGAATTAAATTCTTTAATTTATGTCTCCAATATTATATGATTATCACACCCCTTTCATTGTGGTCTAAGGAAGGGATAAAATGTTTTATTTCAAATTTGAAATGTTTTGTTCAAATCTGATATATTATTTTGGTGAAATTTGTTTTCTTTCTCTGTATTGCATGGAACAAGATTACGCTTGTGAATTGTTGTTTAAAATTTAAATAAAGAATTAAAAAAACAACACTTGCCCCATCTTTTTCTGTGGGTACCTTTTATGCATGTTTTTTTACAATCACTTATGTAACCCTGCCTATGCGAATGCTGTTATAAACACAAGTAAACATACATGCACTGTGGAATCACATGCCTATTTTTACCCACACACAGAGGGGCTGATTCTGTTAGCTGTGCCTGCCACAGTAAGTGCCTAGAAAAGTGGCGCCTGCCGCATGTCAATAATGAACAGGCACTGCTTACAGAATCGCAGCTAGCAAGGACCCTAGTCACCGGAAATGTTGGTTGGGTTTTACAAGCCTACATTTCTGGTATCTAAGGCAGTGGTCTCAAACTGGTGGCCAGGGGAGCCACATGTGGCCCTCCAGGTACTATTTTGAGGCCCTTGGGATGTTTATCATAATCACAAAAGTAAAATAAAACAGTTTCTTGATCCTATGTCTCTTTAGCTATAAATTACAATATTATTATTAAGACTTAGCCAAAAGGAAAGATTTAGAAACTATAAAGAATTTTACTTCATGCAAAATTGTCATTTCTTTGATAAGACATTAACTATTTTGTTCTGAGGCCCTCCAAGTACCTACAAATCCATAATGTGGCCCTGCAAAGGTCTTGAGTTTGAGACCACTGAGCTAGGGTCATTGTAGAATCAAAGTCAGCGGTGCCTAGTGACGCTGAAGTCTGGCACTGCCCCTAAACACACCCACTTCTGGGCTTTGGTGTCACTAGCTAACGCTAGGCGCCATGGACTCAGGCACTGGTCCTGGAGGGCACCTAGTGGCCTCTAATTTATTTTTTAAATTGTTTTTTAATTGGGTTTTAATGGTGTAATCAATTATCGTGCCACTTAAAACCAATTAAAACATTAGGTGCTAGCAGGAGCAATCTAGGCCCCTACTGGCACCTAACTTTTAGCAGATTTCTTGAGAATCCTGCCCAGAGGTGTCTAGAAAAGTGGCGCCTGCCATGTGTCAATAAATGGACATGCACCGCTTATAGAATTTGGGCCAGCAAGGACCAGAAATATATGCCAGGGTTTCATAGCCCTAGGGTCCTTGCAGTAACACAGCCAGCAATGTTTAGTGACGCCAAAATCTGGCACCACCCCTAAACACACACATTTCCGGGCTTCGGCATAACTAGGCGTCATAGGTGCCATGGACTCAGGAGCCGGTCCTGGAGGGTGCCTAATTTTTTTAAATCCATTTTTAATTGGTTTTTAATGGTGCAATCAATTATTGCACCACTTAAAACCAAATAAAACACTTAGGTGCAGGCAGGCGTGATCTAGGCGCCTAGCTTTCAACAGCCTGTTTGAGAATCTGGCCCAGAGTGCCCACTTTGCAAATAACTTTTCTGTAGGTAAAACAGTGGTCTACTTGTGGAAATAGCTTTGATAATTGCCCTGCTTATATACTGTATTACTTTGGCAGCTCATACAAAGCTGCCATGCCATAGAGTTATGGGAATCTGTTGCATAATCCTGTTGCATCTTTACTATGTGCCAGTGAAGAGATAGACAGCTGAGGGACTGGTTGATCTGCTTATGAGATTTATGGATAACAGAACTCCCTCCTCCTTCCAGAAAGAGATCACTGTGTGTGACAGCAGCTCCTTCCATGCCATTGGCTTCTTTCTACTTCATTTAGCAAGGCATGATATATGTATATTCCCTCAGATTTTACATATGGTGCACAAAATTGCACATTGAAATTTGGGTGCACACTCAATTTCTATGTATAATGTAACTGAGTAAAGAGCCTATCAGTAAAGTGCCAATAATTGGGAGCTAACAATCAATTATTATTGCTAATTGACAACAAGTTAGATAATAATAATAACAACAGTTCTAGGCGGTTCACAGTGAACAGACAGTGAAATACAAGCAATAGGGAAATACAAGCAGGGAAAAATACAAGAAATATTAAGTGACAAATTTATCAAAAAGATAAGTCTTAACTAGTTTTCTGAGAGTGATAGGACAAAGCTTTTGAGATTGTTTCACTTAACCATCTTGCTAGGTGTTATTATATAAAGACGTGTGCGTAAATCTAAATGTCCACAACTGGAAAGGGGGAATGGCCATGGAAGGAGCATGGACAGGTCGGGGTATTTACTAATGATGCAGGGGGATCCACGCCTAGTTTAGGAGCAAGGATTTATGCCAGTTTTCAGTTGGTGCAAATCCTTGAGCCTAAAAGTTTGGCATGGCTCCTGGAGCTATGCACTATTCTATAAACGGCACCCAACTCGGAGCACCATTTATAAAATAGCTTGTAGCTCTTTTTTTTTTTTTGGCACCAATTTTTCAACGTTATGTCTAGAATTTAGCCTATTATGTGCTAATACAAAAATAATTATTAGGGGCATGGTAAAGCTTGCCCTCCACATTGTGGCCTTGGAACAAATGTGGGCATTAACTTATACAGCTTTAGGTTACACAAGGCAGGCTGATTACTTTCCACTAATTGTACAAAATGTGATACAGAAGATAGCATTATTTTTCAAATGATTTGGAGCTGTGCTAATAAATAAGGCTCTGGAACATTTGAAAATCACGTAGATCTCTCTATATAAGTGGTCTGCTGACAGATTTTCATACCTGTATATTCAGCAGCAGACCATATCTGGATAGTGGGTAAATGTAGCCACTGGGTCTAATCCAGGTACTGACGATAACTACCCAGATAAAGTTAGAATAATCTTATTTATTTATTTATTTAGTTTTCTATTCCGTTCTCCCAGGGGGAACTCAGAACGGTTTACATGCATTTATTCAGGTACTCAAGCAGTTTTCCCTGTCTGTCCCGGCGGGCTCACAATCTATCTAATGTACCTGGGGCAATGGGGTGATTAAGTGACTTGCCCAGGGTCACAAGGAGTAGCATGGGTTTGAACCCACAACCTCAGGGTGCTGAGGCTGTAGCTTTAACCACTGCACAACACTTTTGCTGTTCTAATTTTATTCAAATACAAGTTACCCAGTTAGCGGACTGACTATTGCCGCTAACCAGGTAAGTTCTGACTGTGGCCAGACTTGGCCCCCGGAGTGCCCCAGCACTATCCAGATATTCAGCAGCACTAACATACTAACATAGTAACATAGTAGATGACGGCAGATAAAGACCCAAATGGTCCATCCAGTCGGCCCAACCTGATTCAATTTAAATTTTTTTCTTCTTCTTCTTAGCTATTTCTGGGCAAGAATCCAGATCTCTGCACGGTACTGTGCTTAGGTTCCAACTACTGAAGTCTCTGTCAAAGTTCACTCCAGCCATCTACACCCTCACAGCCATTGAAGCCCTCCCCAGCCCATCCTCAACCAAACGGCCATACACAGACACAGACCATGCAAGTCTGCCCAGTACCGGCCTTAGTTCTTCAATATTTACAATTATTTTCAGATTCTAGATCCTCTGTTCTCATCCCACACTTTTTTGAACTCCGTCACCGTTTTCCTCTCTACCACCTCTCTCAGGAGGTGGCATCCACCACCCTCTCTGTAAAGAAGAATTTCCTTATATTGCTCTTCTACCCCTCAGCCTCAAATTATGCCCTCTGGTTTTACCATTTTCCTTTCTCTTGAAAATATTTTGTTCTACGTTAATACCTTTCAAGAACTTGAACGTCAGAATCATATCTCCCCTGCCCCTCCTTTCCTTTAGGACAGTGGTTCTTAACCTGGGTTCGACCGAACCCCAGGGGTTCGGTGAGTCAGTCTCGCGGGTTCGGCGGAGGTCAAAACACACCTCCGACTCATATAGCGCTTCAGTCACGTTCAATCATCTATCAGTTATTCAGTGATTTTGATCAAGACTGATCGTGTACTCGGTTTCTTGATCTATCAATCTGTAACTAACGCCTGATCAAAATTTGTGATTTAACTGACAGATGATTGAACGTGACCGAAGCGCTTATGATTCGTGATGATATGCCCCGCTTGTCCATAATTGGCTGCAGGTGATCACGCAACATCGCTTGGCCTATCTGTGCTGCAGGGGATTTGTTGCGCACAGTAGTTGAATTGTAACTGTTGTGATGGTACGTTGTGTGATACCTATCTTAATATTTTAATCCCTTACTAACTATGTCGAGCAAAATACGAAAGTGGTCGGATGAATATGTACAATATGGATTCACATGTATAACGGAACGTGATGGGAGTCAGCGTCCTAATTGCATGATTTGCAATGCCAAGTTGAGTAATTCTAGTCTAGCTCCGGCAAAACTAAGGGAACACTTCCTTAAGCTGCATACAAGAACACAACGCTCGCTGAATTCAAGGTGAAGAGAGCATGATTCGATGAAAAGGCTACTCTGCCTGTTCTCGGCTTTGTACCCATCAACAAACCGATCCTCACAGCATCGTACGAAGTTGCTTACCTGATCGTAAAGCAGGGCAAACCACACACCATTGGTGAAACACTCATAAAACCAGCTGTGTTGAAGATGGCGAATATCATGCTGGGAAAAGCAGCTGAAGTTCAGTTATCTGAAATTCCTCTTTCAAATGATATCATCAGCAACAGAATAGAGGACATGAGCAAAGACATCTTGGCTCAAGTAGTTGCAGATCTGATTTCAAGCTCGGCAAAATTCAGCCTTCAACTCGACGAGACCACAGACGTTTCCAATCTAAGCCAGCTTGCAGTATTCGTGCGCTATGTGAAAGACGATGTGTTAAAGGAAGATTTTTTATTTTGTAAGCCTCTTACAACAACAACTAAGGCAACTGATGTGAAGAAACTTGTGGATGACTTCTTCAAAGACAACAATCTTTCGTGGGATATGGTTTCTGCAGTTTGTTCGGACGGAGCTCCAGCCATGCTCGGAAGAAAGTCTGGTTTTGGTGCGCTAGTGAATGCCGATGCACCACACATCATTGTTACGCATTGCATTCTGCACAGGCATGCGTTGGCAACAAAAACCTTGCCTCCAAAACTGGCAGAAGTTTTAAAAATTGTTGTGGAATGCGTGAACTATGTGCAAAATAATGCTCTGAAGCACCGCATCTTCAAGGAGCTCTGTAAAGAAATGGGATCTGAATTCGAGGTACTTCTGTACCATTCTAACGTTCAGTGGTTATCCCGGGGACAGGTGCTGAATCGTGTTTTTGCCATGCGTGTGGAATTAGCTCTGTTTTTGCAAGAGCAGCAACATTGTCATGCAGATTGCTTCAAAAATTCTGAGTTCATTCTCATTTTAGCGTACATGGCTGATATCTTTGCAGCTCTCAATCATCTTAATAAGCAGATGCAGGGTGGTGGAGTCAACATCATCGAAGCGGAAGAAAACCTGAAAGCTTTTCAAAAAAAGCTACCGTTATGGAAACGACGAACAGAAAACGATAACTTCGCAAACTTTCCCCTGCTAGACAACTGTGTAAGTAAGATCGAAGATGTATCTGGAATCGGAGACATTTCTGTATCCGCGGAACTGAAGCAAACTATTGCCATGCACTTAGATGAGCTTGCAAGGTCTCTTGACGGATACTTCCCTACAAGAGAGTCATATCCAGCATGGGTGAGACAACCGTTCACGTTTAGTGTTGAGACAACAGATGTCAATGATGAATACCTCGATGAAATCATTGAAATTCAGCAGAGCCAGGTTCAACAGCAACTCTTCAGAACAACAACGCTCTCAACGTTTTGGTGTCAACAATTGGTAATGTACTCTGTTATTGCTAAGAAAGCTCTGGAAATTTTCATACCGTTTGTTACAACATATCTTTGCGAGCAATCCTTTTCGAGGATGCTGGACATAAAAACGAAGAAAAGGAACAGACTTAAGTCATAAGAACATAAGAATTACCATCTCCGGATCAGACCCTGGGTCTATCAAGTCCGGTGATCCGCACACGCGGAGGCCCCGCCAGGTGTACCCTGGCATAGTTTTAGTCTCTTAATGTGATTTAAAGGGCACTAATGCAGCTTGCTGTATCACAGTGATATTTAGGTTACCACAAGTTACATAGTACTGAGATGTAAAACATGCAAACACATGTAAAGCAGCTGGATTTACAGAATATTGGCACATAAACATATTCACACATATGCACCTATATGCTAGTATGATAAATATTTACTTGTGTAATGGGTGCATAAATGTTAGCACCTATATTACAGAACTGCCCCCCTAAAGGCTAATTTTATGAAGTATATTTTTGTATAAACGCAGTTTTACAAGCAGACAAAGACTTTGATAAGACTATGGGGCTCATTTTCAAAAAAGAAAGACGGCAAAAAAATGGCAAAAAGTGGCACTTGGACATCTTACTGGCCAAGATGTTCAAATAGTAATTTTCGAAACCAACTTTCTAGACATCTTGCTAGATTTCTTGTCTGCAGTGTGTCCAAAGTTCAAAGGGGCGTGTTGGAAATGTGTTATGGGTGGGCTTAGCACTTGGATATCTTGTGGCGATAATCAAATATTTACCAAGACGTCCAGGATGCAGTGGCGTACCTAGCATATGTGACACCCGGGGCCCATCATTTTTTGACACCCCCCCCCATCTGTACGAAAAACATGATTTTTAGTAACAAGCCACACGTCACACATGAGTACCTAGGAAAAGGCAGCATCTTACATACTGCAGTGAGCAGTACAACATCAATACACCCATTATAAAACTAAACAAGTCAGACTAGTACAGATCAATCCTACATTATCAATCCTAACAGAAAACCATGTCTTTCGAACACACAGAAAACACCTTCACCTAGTATGGAATATGTAATCACAAACTAACCCCTCCCTCTTTTACAAAACTGTAGTGTGGATTTTAGCCACGGTGGTAACAGCTCTGACGGTCATAGAATTCTGAGCATCAGAGCTGCTACCACCATGGTTGTCGCTACAAAACGCTCCACAGTTTTGTAAAAGGGGGGATAAAATAGAAATACATAGACAAAGGTTAAATTGAACCAGTAAGAAGCTGGACTCTGCATACAGTGCACCACAGAAACAGTGACACGTCTCCTAAAGCAATAAATAAATAGAAAATTTTTTTCTACCTTTGTCTTCTGTGGTTTCTACTTTCCTCATCTTCTTGTAACTCTCTTCTTTCCATCCACTGTCTGCCGTCTCTCTTCCCCTATATGGCATCTTCTCTCTTTCTATGCCCCTTCCAGAAACTGTATGCCTCCCCCTTCCATCTCTCCTTTCACTCCCATTGGTCTGGCATCTCTTTCCTCTCCTTCCCTCTCCCACACCTCTCCTCTGCAATCCCTTTCCCTTTTTTCTCTAGATTGCGTTCTTATTACCCTCTCATCAATGTCCTTTTTTACTGTCTACCTAAAGCTTGCCACCTCTTTCCCTCACCCCTTCAGTGTTTACCTAACTCAATCCTTTTCTCCCCATCATGTGCCCTCTCTGTCCACTTCCATCCAGCGTCTGCTCCCCTCCCATTTCCTTCCTGCATTTGCTCCCTTATCTCTCCCATCTGCACTTCCATTCAGCATAGACTCCCCACTACCATCCAATGTCTGCCCTTTCTCTCGCCATCCACCCCTCTTCAATCAGCATCTGCCCCCTTTATTTCCCTCCAATATCCTTCCCCCTTATGTCTCTCCCCTTTCTCTGTACATCAATTCTATCAGCACCACTCTTCCATACCCCCCTGCCCCTTTTCTTTCCCTCCACCAGTCTTCCATTGCAGCAGTACTGCTCCTTTCTCTCTCTTCATGCAGCAAGGTCCCACGAAGACTGTAGGTGCCGGCTGCCAGTCCTCCCCACTCTGACGTACTTGCTCTGGAGCGGACTCAGCAGCTGGAAGGTCTTGCGATGACTCGGCTGCTGGCTCTGCTCCGGAAGAAGTAAGTTAAGTCGGAAGGGATGGACCAGGCAGACGCAGGGAGTTGTGGCAAAGTCCCGCAATGACTGCGTCTACCGGGCCCACCCCTTCTGACGTAACTTACTTCTTCTGGAGTAGAGCCGGCAGATGAGTCATCACGGGACCTTCCTGTACCTCAGTGCCACTGCCAACTCTGCTGCAGAGAAAGTAAGTCAGAGGAAACGTGACCATTTATTTTTTTCATCAAAAGGGGACATCTATTAATTGATGTCTATCTATTGATCTATTAATTGATCAATCTATTATCCTTTCTTTCATTTCTTTCTTTCTGCACTCAGGCCCAATAATTGTCCCTTTCTATTCCCTCCCTCCTTCCTTCCCATGTCCTTAGTGCCCCCAGTGCCTCCTTTCCGTGTCCTTAGTGCCCCCAGTGCCTCCGTCCTGTGTCCTTAGTGCCCCCAGTGCCTACTTCTAATGTCCTTAGTGACCCCAGTGCCTCCGTCCTGTGTCCATAGTGCCCCCATTGCCTTCTTCCCGTGTCCTTAGTGCCCCAGTGCCTCCTTTTCATGTCCTTAGTGACCCCAGTGCCTCCGTCCTGTGTCCATGGTGCCCCCAGTGCCTCCTTCCTGTGTCCATGGTGCCCCCAGTGCCTCCTTCCTGTGTCCATAGTGCCCCCAGTACCTCCTTCCCATATCCTTAGTGCCCCCAGTGCCTCTGTCCTGTGTCCATAGTGCCCCCAGTGCCTCCGTCCTGGGTCCATAGTGCCCATTCCCATGTCCTTAGTGCCTTCAGTGCCTCCTTCCTGTGTCCATAGTGCCCCCAATGCCTCTTTCCCGTGTCCTTAGTGCCCCCAGTGCCTCCGTTCTGTGTCCATGGTGCCCCCAGTGCCTCCTTCCTGTGTCCATAGTGCCCCCAGTGCCTCCATCCTGTGTCCATAGTGCCCCTTCCCATGTCCTTAGTGCCCCCAGTGCCTCTTTATGTCCCCCCACTACCTTCCAGATTTTGTCCACCCCCAAAGCCTGCCTGCTTGCCTGACTACCTATCTCCCTCCCTCCCTGCCGCACTAAAGCCAGCCAGCTTGCCTGCCTACATCCTTCCCTCCCTGCCGCGGAAAAAAAAAGCGCCTCTCTCTTTTCTTTTCCCTGGACCACGCTGCTGCAATCTTACCTCCCCGCTGCTGCTGCTAATCGCCGACAAGAAGTCTTTCCGACATCAATTCTGACATTGAAGAGGACATTCCGGGCCAGCCAATCACTGCCTGGCTGGCTCGGAACGTCTTCTCCGACATTAGAATTGATGTCAGAAAGAAGACTTCTTGTCGGCGATTATCAGCAGCAGCGAGGAGGTAAGATTGCAGCAGCGCGGACCGGGGGAAAGGAAGGGCAGGAGGACCCGGACCTGGCAGGAGGTCAGGAGGACCCAGACCTGGCCAGCTGTGCACCCCACCCAAGCCGTGCACCTGGGGCGGACCTCCCCCCTCCCGCACCCCCCTTGGTACGCCACTGCCAGGATGCCATTTAGATGTTTGGAGCTAGACCTGTTTTAAAAGCGAATAAGGCACGCATGGGAGATTTCGTCCATCGGACGCTGCAGGACCAAGCGGAGACCGATGATTTAGAAGCTAAGTGGTTAACACTGAAATCAACCATACATGAAGCAACTAGCCGCTTCATAAAATCAGTAAATAAACGACAAAGAAACAATAAACCCCAATGGTTCACCGCGGAGATCTCGCACCTCATTAAGGAGAAGAAAAAAGCGTTTCTCTCCTACAAGCGTACGGAGAAAAGAGAGGCAAAAGTAGAATATAGGACCAGGTCTACAGCGGTCAAAATGGCAGTTAGGGAGGCAAAACTTCGAGTGGAAGAAATTCTGGCAAAAAACATTAAAAAGGGGGACAAATCCTTCTTCAGGTATATTAGTGACAGAAAAAGGAACACAGGCGGGATAGTACGCCTTAGAAGACCGGACGGAAGTTACGTGGAAGCAGATTCCGATAAAGCCGAACTACTGAATGAATACTTCTGCTCAGTCTTCACCTGTGAGGCACCGGGACACGGTCCGCAGTTGAAGGCAATACAAAGCACAGAAGACCCGTTTCAGAATTTTGAGTTAACACCAGGTGAAGTTTACAGTGAACTGGCAAGACTCAAGGTGAACAAAGCCATGGGACCAGACAATTTGCACCCAAGAGTGCTCAGAGAATTGAGCGATGTCCTGGCGAAACCGTTGGCTGAGCTATTCAGTCTCTCCCTAAGTAAGGGGAAAGTTCCCCTGGACTGGAAATTAGCTAATGTCGTTCCTCTTCATAAAAAGTGTTGCAGGGCAGAGGCTGCGAATTATAGACCGGTGAGTCTCACATCAATAGTGTGCAAACTCATGGAAACACTAATTAAAAGCAACTTGGACACGATCTTGAATGAAGGGAATCTTCGGGATCCCAGTCAGCATGGATTCACCAAGGGTAGGTCCTGCCAATTCAATCTCATCAGCTTCTTTGACTGGGTAACAAGAAAGTTGGACTTGGGAGAGTCTTTGGACGTCGTGTACCTGGACTTCAGTAAAGCTTTTGACAGTGTCCCACACCGCAGGCTGCTAAGCAAGATGGAATCGATGGGGTTAGGAGAGACACTAACTGCATGGGTCAATGATTGGCTGAGTGGCAGACTTCAGAGGGTGGTGGTTAATGGTACCCTCTCTAAAACATCGGAGATGACCAGTGGAGTGCCGCAGGGCTCGGTCCTGGGTCCACTCCTTTTCAACATATTCATAGGGGATCTGACTCAAGGGCTTCAAGGTAAAATAACACTATTCGCCGATGACGCCAAACTATGTAATATAGTAAGTGAATGCAGTTTACAGAATTATATGGCGCAGGACCTTCTTACATTGGAAAGTTGGTCCTCAACCTGGCAGCTAGGCTTCAATGCTAAGAAATGTAAGGTTATGC
Source organism: Geotrypetes seraphini (assembly GCF_902459505.1). Taxonomy (NCBI): domain Eukaryota; kingdom Metazoa; phylum Chordata; class Amphibia; order Gymnophiona; family Dermophiidae; genus Geotrypetes; species Geotrypetes seraphini. The sequence goes on along the minus strand of NC_047088.1, from coordinate 109,733,242 downwards.
ACCTCGGAAGCGGAAATCCATGCAGGACGTACTTCTTGAACGGAGAAACTTTAACTAGGACTTCAGCAGAACGAGATTTAGGAGCAATCATCAGTGCAGACATGAAAACTGCCAATCAAGTGGAGAAGGCTTCATCTAAGGCAAGGCAGATATTGGGTTGTATCAATAGAAGTTTCGTCAGCCGAAAGCCTGAAGTCATAATGCCGTTGTACAGGGCCATGGTGAGACCTCATCTGGAGTACTGTGTGCAATTCTGGAGGCCACATTACAGTAAAAATGTGCGCAGAATTGAATCGGTTCAGCGGACGGCCACCAGGATGATCTCGGGGCTCAAGGGTCTCTCGTACGAAGAGAGACTGAACAAATTGCAGCTCTACACTCTCGAGGAACGTAGGGAGAGGGGAGACATGATCGAAACATTTAAGTACCTCACGGGACGTGTCGAAGTGGAAGATGATATTTTCTTTCTCAAGGGACCCTCGGCCACAAGAGGGCACCCGCTCAAACTCAGGGGCGGAAAATTTCATGGCGACACCAGAAAGTATTTTTTCACGGAGAGAGTGGTTGATCATTGGAACAAGCATCCAGTGCAGGTGATCGAGGCAGACAGCGTGCCAGACTTTAAGAATAAATGGGATACCCATGTGGGATCCCTACGAGGGTCAAGATAAGGAAATTGGGTCATTAGGGCATAGACAGGGGGTGGGTAAGCAGAGTGGGCAGACTTGATGGGCTGTAGCCCTTTTCTGCCGTCATCTTCTATGTTTCTATGTTTAAGGGCCAAAGAGGTACACAAACTGACCAGATGACCACTGGAGGGATTAAACCATGACCTCCCACACTCCCCTAGTGGTCACTTATCCCTTCCCACCCCCCAAAGATTTCAATGAAACAGTACATACCTGTCTCTATAACAGCAGCACATGATATGGGAAATCCTAGGACAGCAGCAAGCAGGTGTCTGGAGTAGCCTGGTGGGTGGTATATTAAGCCATAGAGAGGGGAGATCCAGGCCCATATCCCATTCTAAACATTACATTTTTGGTAGAAAGTGTGAGCCCACCAAAATCTTACTGTACTGCCATATAGGTGCCACTTGAGGCCATAGGGCCATTGGGGTGGTAGACAGGTGGGAATAGTAGGTTTGGGGGGAGTTTTGGAGGGCTCACCATGCATTGTAAGGGGGTTATGGTAAGATGTAAACCTGGCACCCTTTATGTGAAGTTCACAGCAGTGCCCTCTAAGGTGCCCCACTGCTCTACTGGAATGTCTGTGTGGCCAGTCCATTAAAAATGCTGGCCCCTCCTATTTGCAAATGGATTGTTTTGGACTTGTTTCATCTGGACATCTTATTCTTCAAAAATGGCTAGGCCAAAGATAGACATCTTGCAAGGCCAAGACATCTAGCAGGTCATTAAAAAAACCCCCACGATAGACATCTTGTGGTTTTGACAATGGCTATTTTCTCCACTCGATTTTTGGATGTCTTTCTCAAAACGTCCAGACTCAGACTTAAATGTCCTATAGAATATGGCCCTCCACGTGACTGCATATGTACATAAAAAGTAGATGCATGGAAGTAATTGGGACAGAAAGAATAAAATGCCCTGAGTGTGATAAGATACTGAAGGGGACAGAGCTCATGTCCTGAGTATGAGAGATAAGGAGTGTCAGAAGGCATGTTTTTGAGAATAAGGTTTGTGTTTTCAGGGTGGATGAGTGGAGATGGGAGGTATCTTCTACACTGTTCTGGATGTAGAACAGAGAAAAGAGGTGTGAGAAAAAGAGGAGGGGCAGGAGATGTGCTTTGGATAAGGGAGCAGAGGAGAGGTAGGAAGTATGTTGGTTGTGGAGGAACAGGTGGAGGAGAAGGGAAGGTGTCACCTCACCTGGCTCAACTGTTCCACAAGTCGCTGGTTCTGTTCAGCTAACTGCTGCACAGCATGCGACTTCTCACGACTGGTATCCTGCTGCTCCCAACGCTGGTGCCGCAACTGATCCCTCAGGGATGACAAGTCATTCTCCAGCTCGGCCACCCGGCTCTCCATCTCACTCTCCTGTGCCTCCAGTTTCAGCCTTAGGTCATGTTTCTCCTGCTCCAATCTCTGCATAATAAAAGACATTTACACTCACTTAAATTTCAAGGTTGGTAAGAATATGCAGACATTAATTTACAGTATGAAAAGCTCAATGAAAGAAGAACATATCGCAAACACTAACCCCCTTTTACAAAACTGCGATAGCGGTTTTTAGCACAGGACAGTGCGCTGAAAGCTCTATGCTGCTTCCAACGCTCATAGAAACTTGTGCTTTTGTAAAAATGGGGGGGAGGGAGGGGGGAAGAAACAGGAAAAACATTTTTAAGCATAGGAGAATTTACTGTTTCTATAGTTCAAAGAAATGTTCATAGATTCCACTTTTTCTTTGTATCTTAGTCTTATTTTACAACAAACTCCCTCCTTTACAAAGTTGCACTAGCGATTATACAAAATATTTAAAATCAGGGGATACACAACGAAAGTACATAATGACAAATCCAAAGACAGAACGGACTAACATGGCACAAAAGGACTATGGGTGAACTACAGTAAAGTATAGTAAAGAAGAGAGAACAAAAAAGGAGCGGAGAGGTTTCAATCAGGCTGTTATTATCAAAAAGGGAGGGAGAAAGCGGGAGAGTAGGAGATTAGATCATCGTTCAAAGGCATCTCTATATAGAAATCTTTTTAGTACTCCTTTAAATTTATCTAAACTTGCTTCCTCTCTAATGTAATGGGACAGAGTATTCCAAATGAGGGGAGCAGTTACGGCGAAGCAGGTCACGTGGCAAGTGCCAAATGTCTTAAGAGTAGGCACGAAATGTAAAGTTTTGGGAAGATGATCTGAGAGTTGTAAGTGGAGTATGAGGAATAAGTAGCTTATCAATGAATGCCAGTTCTCTGGATTTAAGTGTTTTAAATGTAAGTAGTGCAATTTTGAAAGTAATTCTATGATGGATGGGGAGCCAATGGGCATTTTTAAGTAATGGAGAGATGTGGTCATATTTCTTGGAACTGGTGATAATTTTAATAGTGGTATTTTGGATTAGTTGAAGTCGTTTGATTTCTTTTTGAAATATTCCATTGTATGAACAGATCGGAGAAGGTTATCATGCCGCTGTACCGGGCCATGGTACGTCCCCACCTGGAATACTGCGTCCAACACTGGTCGCCGTACATGTTTCCATCACCAAAATGAAACCTCCCTATTTACTTGGCAGAACATACACGTGTAGGTTTGTGAATTTGGGCAGCTACAGGCAAAAGTGGTGTAACTTATACATGGAAGCTGTGAAATCCTTATTTCCTTGTATAGGTGCTGTCAGGTCCATGTCGTTCATTTTTTTTCAACTTGTATCTTGGTAAAATGGTTCCTACTGATGCACAAGGTGCAGGTGTTTTGACAAATACTTTTGTAAAATACCCTTGGAACTGAGCACATCCCAACCTGGACATCTCGATTCTGATCTCTACAGTCTGTGTAAAAATGGGTTACATCGGTGGTCTCAAACTCGCAGTCCGCCAGGTACTATTTTGAGGCCCTTGGTATGTTTATCATAATCACAAAAATAAAATAAAACAGTTTCTTGATCATATGTCTATTTAGCTATAAATGACAATATTATTATTAAGACTTAGCCAAAAGGAAAGATTTAGAAACTATAAAGAATTTTACCTCATGCAAAATTGTTATTTCTTTAGACATTAACTATTGTTATTTAGACATTAACATTGTTATTTCTTTAGACATTACCTATTTTTTCTGAGGCCCTCCAAGTACCTACAAATCCAAACTGTGGCCCTGCAAAGGGTTTGAGTTTGAGACCACTGGGTTACATGATTCATTGTATCAGTTTTTCTATGCTGCAAGTGCTGGAACTCATTCTTACATAGAAATGCATTGGATAATTTTGTGTATGTGTGTGTGTGTTGGGGGAGGGTTTGACTTTTTTCTCTGGAATTCCAATCTAAACTGTTCTATTTTTGAATTTGATATAGTTTTTTCCTGATTTTTTTTTCCACTCATTTAAAAAGTTGGTCCCTTTTTGCCCTGACTTAAAGACTTATGTATAATTTCTTTACAACTTTGTGTTAGGTTCGAAAGAATATAACTTGACCTCTTTCATATGGATTTGAAAATATCCAAATATTTTCACCAGTGTGAAACAAGGGGTTCAGTTAATTATGTCCAATTTGTATGTAGTTGTGTTTTGTGTATCTGCTTGTGTTTTAGTTGTGTGTGTAGGTTTGTTTTTATTCATGTCCATGTAAATATTTATCTGTTTTGTCTGTGTTCTTGGGTATTTGTCTGTGTCTTAATTATGCATTTTTGTGTGCATCCATATACGTCTCTGTGTGTAGGAGAGTGAGCTCATGGAGTAAGGAGTCGGCTGATAACATTTGCTGAGCTGCTGACACAGCTGCTTTGAGGAATGGAAGGAGGAAGGGTTCGGACAGGTTGTTAGGAAGCAGGAATGGAAGGATGTAAGTGAGGGGTTATAGGAGTGATGACTGGAGTATTCAGTAGCTAGGCTGTTTGGGGAGAGAAGGGTCCTTATTGGGCTGTGGCGAGAATGGAGCGATTAGTTTGTTGTTTTGGGTGGGAGGTGGTAGGGTTGGTGAAGCTGTGTGGAGCTTAGGAGTGTGGAAGTGGGGTTGAGGTTAAATTTGGCGAGAGGTTTGAAGTACATTTGGAGGTACCTGTTCTTGCTGTGATCACTAGTAGTGGCTGTCTTGGGGACGGTGGGGGGTACTACTGCACATTGGTGTAGGGTGTTGCCAGTTGCTGGCAGCAATTTGTTGTGTCGGAACTGGTGTTAGTGTGTTTCAGGGCAGCCGGGTTCTTTTTTTACCCTCTTTTCTCTCTTTAGTGGTGCAGTAGTGTAGTGGCCATGTTGGTCTTATAGGGTTCCTCAGAGGGCTGGTGTTTAGTGGCTGTGCACCGATGTGGCATGCCCGTTGCAGGAGCTGTCTTTTGGTGAACTAGCATCACAGGTGCTGGAACACAGAATTTGTGCCATCCTTAGTGTGTGAAGTGGTCCAGAGAAGAGTGACTCAAATGGTTAAGGGGCTGTCATACAGCAAGAGATTAAGGAAACTAGGCCTCTTCTCCCTTGAAAAGAAGAGACTGAGAGGGGACATGATTGAAACATTCAAGATAATGAAGGGAATAGACTTAGTAGATAAAGATAGGTTGTTTACCCTTTCCAAGGTAGAGAGAACAAGAGGGCACTCTCTAAAGCTATAAGGGGATAGATTCTGTACAAACGTAAGGAAGTTCTTCTTCATCCGGAGAAAACTGGAACGCTCTTCTGGAAGCTGTTATAGGGGAAAACACCCTCCATGGATTCAAGACAAAGTTAGACAAGTTCCTGCTGAACCAGAACGTACGCAGGTAAGGTTAATCTCAGTTAGGGCACTGGTCTTGACCTAAGTGCCGCCTCGTGAGCGGACTGCTGCGTATGATGGACCACTGGTCTGACCCAGCAGCGGCAATTCTTATGTTCTTAAGTTAAAATTTGCTGTGGTGGTATGAGGAGCATACTTTTTAATTTTGCTGTTTTTGGTGTTCTGGGGGGGGGGATTAGGGACAGGGTTGGCTATGGGGAGTCTGTGGGATGTTGGGGATTGTGATTGAGGAAATTTTTGGGGGGAGTGTCTATGTGTGTAGGATGGCTTCAAAGAAGGGGAAGGGGGCAAAAGGGGAGGGTTTCAGGAGGTAGGGTGAGATTGCAGGATGTCAGATCTGCAGTCCCTGCTTCAGAGAAGGCTGGATGTGGTAGGGTCCCTGGCTGCGTGAGGGTCCCTTACTGGGAGGCACTTTGGGCCTTTCACTTCCAGAGGATCAGGGTGGGTTGGATTTTAGGGTGGACAGTGAGCAGTGTCTGTTGCGACCACCCAACAGGTGATTCTGTGAGAGCTTGCTGGCCTAAGCAAGCTTTGGCAGGCTCTGCAACTCTAGTTATTAGAGCTTCTGTGGGATGTGTTGTTGGAGTTCTTGGAATTGGATTGCGGGGTGATGAGACAGTCTCTGGACCCTCTGGATTGGCTCCTGGTGCTAGTTCTGCCCTGCACAATGCTGGTGAATTGAGTCATTGTGTGACTGAATTGGTGAGATTGGGTGATGGGTGGCAAATCTTTGGGTAAAAGCTTAAGGGATTGTAAATTTTAAAAATATCTTTAGGGATCTTACATTTTTTAAATGTCTGTAGCACGTCCTTAGTCAGTTAGATTGAGAAAAAAAGAGTAGGCGGGTGTTGGAAGGGGATCCTAAGCGTATTTAGGAATTCTTCCGACTCATGGGATTCTTCACTTCATCTTCTTCATCTTCAGATGTTGCTCCCGCTGATTCTCCCATTAGATCGTGGACAAATGGAATGCGCTCCCGGTGGAAGTGATCCGGCAGAGTACAGTACAGGGATTCAAACAGGGATTGGACAGATTCCTGAGGGAAAAGGGGATCGTGGGGTACTGAGGGAGGTGCTGGGGTGTTGCATAAGTATAGACAGCTCACCAGGTCGTGCAGGTGCAAGGCCGGAGGGTTAGGACATTGATGGGAAGATAGGACTTCGATGAGAAACCTAGGGGGCAAGGGGGCCCCTTCTGGTGATTAAGGCAGGTCATGACCTGTTGGGCCGCCGCGGGGGCGGACTGCTGGGCGGGATGGACCTCTGGTCTGACCCGGCAGAGGCACTGCTTATGTTCTTATGTTCTTATGTTTAGATCGCCTCCATTTCTGTGGGTGTTGGTGGGGGTTCTGTGCACATTTCTTAGTAGGATCATATATTATTTAAAATTGCTCCTTTGTCAGCTTTCTCAGAAGTTGAGGCAGAATATTTTGAGAGGAAGATACGTAAATCTGTTTTCATTGTTAGAGAAGGAGTAGGGATGGTTTAGGGAAGAAGAAAGATGAGGATTCTAAGGATGATGGTAAAAATAAAACTGGTTAGGTGTCATGCTTGATCTTTAACTGGCTTTTGGGTTTTAATGTTTACCCTAATGTTTTAGGTAGTGTTAAGCCAGATTTATAACCTGGGGGTCCTTTTATCAAGCTGCGGTAGGGGTTTAATGCGTGTAATACTGCGCATTAAACTGTCTGCTGCGCTAGCCGCTAACGCCTGCATTGAGCAGGCGTTAGTTTTTTAGCCGGCCACGGGGGTTAGCACATGATGAAATGTCCGACGCACTAACGCGGCTTGATAAAAGGACCCCCTGGTCTTTTGTGTTATGGGGACATGATCTTCATGCTTATCAGACTTTTGGAGGTTGGGCCTGGCTGAACTACAATTAATATTTTCAGCATAGTTAGGCTCAAGAGAAATCTGAGGCTTGGGGTTTCTGAGACATGTATTGGTGGTTGTCTGAAATCATTTATAAGAACATAAGAGTTACCTCCACCGGGTCAGACCAGAGGTCCATCGTGCCCAGCAGCCCGCACCAGCGGCGGCCCGTCAGGTCCATGACCTGTTAAGTGTCCCTGCCTTTCCTATACCTATCTCTATGTCTATCCCCTTATCCTGTAGGTATCTATCCAAACCTTCTTTGAACCCCTGTAATGTTCAATTCCCTTCAGCTTCAAGTGCCATTCTTAGCCCTGCCCTACCACAGCCTCCGGGAGTGCGTTCCATGTGTCCACCACCCTCTGAGTAAAGAAGAACTTCCTAGCATTTGTTCTAAACCTGTCCCCTTTCAATTTCTCCGAGTGCCCCTTGTATTCGTGGCTCCCCACAGTCTGAAGAATCTGTCCCTGTCTACCTTCTCTATGCCTTTCAGGACTTTGAAGGTTCTATCATGTCTCCTCTAAGTCTCCGCTTTTCCAGGGAGAAGAGCCCCAGCTTTTCTAACCTTTCAGCGTATGAAAGGTTTTCCATACCTCTTACCAATTTAGTTGCTCTTTGGACTCCCTCAAGTATTGCCATGTCTTTCTTGAGGTACGGTGACCAGTACTGGACACAGTACTCCAGATGCGGGCGCACCATTGCACGATACAGCAGCATGATGACTTCCTTCGTCCTGGTCGTGATACCCTTTTTGATGATACCCAACATTCTGTTTGCTTTCTTTGAGGCTGTCGCACATTGTGCCGATGCTTTCAATGTTGTATCCACCAACACACCTAGGTCTCTTTCAAGGTTACTTATCCCTAGCAATGATCCCTCCATTGTGTAGCTGAACATCGGGTTCTTTTTCCCTACGTGCATGACCTTGAATTTCTCCATATTAAAGCTCATTTGCCACTTTTTTGCCCATTCTTCCAGTTTCGTTCCAGTTTGGTGTCATCTGCAAATTTAATAACCTCACAATTTGTCCCCGTCTCCAGGTCGTTTATAAATATATTGAACAGGAGCGGTCCCAGTACTGACCCCTGCGGAACTCCGCTCGTGACCCATTGCCAATCTGAGTATTGGCCCTTTACTCCAACCCTGTTTCCTGCCCTCCAACCAGTGTTTAATCCATCGGTAGACATCCCCTTCCACCCCGTGGTTCCACAACTTCTTTAGCAGCTGGGGTACCTTGTCGAAGGCTTTTTGGAAGTCAAGGTAAATGATGTCCATCTGGCTGTTTATCCCTTCGAAGAAGTGCAGTAAGTTCGTAAGGCACGACCTTCCTTTGCAGAAGCCGTGCTGGCTCGCCCTCAGTTGTCCATTGCTTTCCATGTGCTCGCAGATGCTGTCCTTGACCAGTGCTTCCATCATCTTTCCCGGAACCGAGGTCAAGCTCACTGGCCTGTAGTTTCCCAGGTCTCCCCTCGATCCCTTCTTGATCCCTTATTTTCCAGTCCTCCGGGATCTCCCCAGTTTTTAAGGAAAGGTTATAGATTTGCTGGAGCATAACTGCTATTTCGTTTCTCAGTTCTTTTAGTACCCTTGGGTGGATTCCGTCTGGGCCTGGTGATTTGTCGCTCTTTAATTTGTCTATCTGTCGGAGGACATCCTCTTGGGTTACCTCTATTCACTCTAGCTTTTCTTCCTGATCCCCACTTATGATCTCCTCGGGTTCTGGAACGTTGGATGTATCGTCGCTCATGAAGACTGACGAGAAGAACTTGTTTAACCTGTCGGCTACCTCTTTTTCCTCTTTCAACACTCCCTTCCTATTTCCATCATCCAAAGGTCCCACTTCCTCCCTCGCCGGTTGCTTCCGCTTCATGTACCTGAAGAATGGTTTGAAGTTTCCCGCTTCCCTTGCCACCCTTTCTTTATATTCTCTTTTTGCTTCCCTAACCACCCGGTGACATTCCTTTTGGTGTTTTTTGTGTTCCTTCTGGTTGTCTTCAGTTTGGTCCTTTTTCCAATTTCTGAATGATATTTTCTTGTCCCTTATCACCTTTTTCACTGCGTTTGTTATCCACACCGGGTTTTTTGTTCGATTCTTTTTGCACCCTTTCCTAAACCTGGCGACGTACAGGTTTTGTGCTTTGTGCACCGTGTCCTTGAGTCTCCATCTTCCCTGAGCTGCTTCTGAGTTTCTTTCCCACCATTTTTCTCATAGAATTGTAGTTCCCTTTTCTGAAATTTAGCACTGTCGTTGTGGTTCTCTTCACCTTTGATGTTCCTACTTCTAGTTTGTACTGGATCATATTGTGATCGCTGTTTCCCAGTGGCGCTATTACTACTACCTCCTTTGCGGGTCCCCCTAGCCCGTTGAGGATTAGGTCGAGAGTGGCATCTCCTCGTGTTGGATCCTTGACCATTTATCATTTATTAAACTTGATATACTGCCTTTGTTGCAGTGCAATTCAAGGTGGTTTACAATAAAAAAAATTTAAGGATATATTATGATATTATTATATGCAGGAAAATGAAATTGTTGAATGATATTTATGTTACCTGTATAGATAATAGTGTAAGATGTGGAATATCTTTTGTTCTTTCATTTGTATGACACTGTTTTTGATTAAAAATCAATAAAGAATTAAAAAAACCAAAAACAAAAAAAAAAAACCAAGAATAGAATGCCACTAGTAAAATAGAACAGTAACACACACACACTCATACCAGAAATATAAATATTCACATCCTGATGCTACAAAGCTGTGCCCTCTGAAACTTTTGCTTCTACAGTATACATAGCTAATAAGAAAAATGCTTGATTGAAAAGGTAGGTATGTAAAGCCACATGGAACTTAGGGCTCCTTTTACAAAGCCATGCTAGGGCCTTAACGCGCAGAATAGCGCGCGCTAAATTGCCATGCGTGCTAGCCGCTACCGCCTCCTTTTGAGCAGGCGGTAAATTTTCAGCTAGTGCGCGCTAATCCGGTGCGTGCGCTAAAACGCTTAGCGCATCTTCGTAAAAGGAGCCCTTAATGAAGGATGGTTATATAACGCAGATGTGAGGGTAATGAGTTCCATGATGCTGGATGACTTCTGCTTGCCCTTTGTTTTTTTCAGGGGATGGCCTCCTCAGGGGTTCATTTGCCTGTGGGAGGAGGGGGTGTGTCTTTGTTTGGAGGCTTCAGGCTCCAGATTGGGAGATGCTCTGGGCCTTTTTCTTCGGGAGGATCGGGATGGGTTGGATTTTAGGGTGGGCAGCAGGGAGTGTCTGTTGGGACAACCTGTTTTCAGTTTAATAGCGGTTGCTGTGATTGCTTTGGATGCCGATTTTGGCATCACTGCAGCCAGTGTAATGGTGCCCACCTGGTACCACACCGTGTTGGAGTATCAGGCAGGCCATGGGGTCAGTTTGGCCCAGACCTTCTGGAATGGTTGGGCAAAGCTTTGCAATATTGGTTAGGGAATTATTTAAGTCAAGAGGTCAGTTGCTTGCTTTGGGATGGGTTTTCAGAGGGATTAGGATATGTTTATAAGGTCCACATTTATGCATCATTGTAAAAATGTGGATTTGGCTCATATTCATGCAGATGTGGTCCACAACAAATTGGAGAAAGAGATTCAGCTGGGCAGAAGAGCTGGACTGTTTCAGGTGCCTCCTTTTGCTAATCTGGTGCTTTCTCCTTTGGGTGTTGTTCCTAAGAAGAGGCCTAGTAAGTTCCAGCTTATTCATAATTTGTCTTACCTGGTGGGTCAGAGTGTGAATTCCTTTTTTGATCCCCATTTTTGTTCAGTTCAATATGCATCTTTTGACTGGGCAATTGAGATGTTATGGGGTTTAGGATGTGGGGCGTTGATGACAAAAACTGATACTGAGCCTGCTTTTTGTTTGCTTCCAGTTTACCCTAATTCTTTTTATCTACTGGGTGTTCAGTTTGAGCATCAATTTTATTTTGATAAATGTATGCCCATGGCGTGCTCTGTTTCCTGCGCCTATTTTGAAGCTTTTTCAACATTTGTCCATTGGGCATTTGTCCATTGGTGTTTGTTTATTGTCCATTACTTGGATGACTTTTTGATGGATGGGGCTGCTTCTTCTACTCAGCGTGAGCAGTTGGTGTCGGCATTTTGTGGTGGGGAGCAGCAGTTGGGTGCTTCTTTAGTTAAAAAACAAGTATGAGGAACCTTGCACTTGCTTGATATTTTTGGAGATTGAGTTGGATTTTGAGTTAATGGTGTCTCGTTTGCCTGTAGCAAAGGTGCAGGCATTGTGGATTGAAATTACTTCTGCTATTAGGAAGTGGAAGCTGACCTTGCAGGGGATGCAATCTGTAGTGGATCACTTTAATTTTGCCTCCAGAGTGATCCCTATGGGGAGGGTATTTTCTCAATGTCTTGCATTTTTGATCAGAAGTGTAAGCAAGAAGCATTATTGTATTCACATTCCTAAGGGGGTCAGGGAAGATTTTCGTCTGTGGCAGACATTCTTGTCTGATTTTAATAGGGTGTGTGTTTGGCCAAAGCCTGCTGTCTCTGCTGTACATTTACAGCTGTCACACCTTCAGTATATATTTTCAGGGGGCTTGGTGTGCTCAGGCTTGCTGGTAATTATGATTTTGGTTATTCTTTCCAATGTGCATCTCTTTACATTTGTCCACATTAAATTTTACCTGCCATTTGGACACCCTGTCTTCCAATTTCCTAAGGTCTGCCTGCAATTTTTCACAGTCTTAATGCATTTTAACAACTTTGAACAGTTTAGCATCATCTGCAAATTTAAACACCACAGTTGTCGTTTCAATTTTCAGATCATTTATAAATATGTTAAATAGCACTGGTCCTAGAACAGATCACTGCAGCACTCCACTATTTACCCTCCTCCATTGAGAAAAATGGCCATTTATCCTACCCTCTGTTTTCTGTCCAATAACCAATTCCTAAAACACAACTGAACATTGCCCTCTTTAATTTTCTCAGGAGCCTCTCATGAGGAACTTTGTCAAAAGCTTTCTAAAAATTTAGATACACTACATCAACTGGCTCACATTTATCCACATATTTATTCACTCCTTCAAAGAAGTCAAGCAAATTAGTGAGGCGGGACCTCCCTTTGCTGAACTCATGCTGACTTTGCCCCATTAAATCATGTTTGTCTACGTGTTTCACAATTTATTTTTGTTTCTACTATTTTGCCTGGCCTTGAAGTCAGGCTTACTGGTCTATAATTTCCTGGATCTTCTCTGGAACCCTTTTTAAAAATTAGTGCGACATTAGCCATCCTTCAGATACTACAGACGATTGTAGCAACAGGTTACAGATCAACAATTTGGCTTAGTATGTCTTCCAGGTTCCCCGGCATCATTACCCTTGAAAAACATTTCCAGTTCAGGTAGATCTCTTGCATCTTCTTCTGTAAAGACTGAAGCAAAGAATTCATTCAGTCTTTCTACTTTGGCCTTATCCTCCCTGAGTGCCCCTTTTGCTCCTTGATCACCCATGGATTCCCTCACAGGTCTTTTGCTTCTGATGTACCTAAAAAAATTGTTACTATGAATGTTTGTCTCCTTAGTAATAGCTGTTAGAATAACTCTTTAGAAATAACTGTTTGACAAATGACATATATGAACATCAAATAGCTAACATACAAGGAAATGAAATACCAGCGGACATGATTTGGAGTTCCTTTCAAGATTTAGAATGGAATAATTATAGCACATTATATAACAAGTACTCTAAATCATACTGTGTTTTGGACTCATGTCCCCCAGAAATTATGAAAGCAGCTCCATTAGACTTTAAACTTTCTGCTGAATTATTTAACCGATAACTTAAAAAATGGAAAATTCCTCACTAATAATGGTCATATTTTAATAACCCCAATTCCCAAAAATTGTAAAGAATCATCAGCATTAGTAACCAAATATAGACCAGTTACATCCATTCCATTTATTGTAAAAATCATGGAAGAATTGGTACATACCAAATTGATGGAATATCTTGATTAGTTCTCTCTTTTGCATGAAACTCAATCTAGTTTTAGACCTTTGTTTAGCACTGAGACAGTAATTGCGGCTATCTTGGATAATTTGCGCTTCTTGTTTAGTAAGGGCCTTAACGCCCTAATCATGCAACTTGATATGAGCTCTGCCTTTGACTTATTGGATCATGGGAAACTGTTACAATGTTTAGATGCGATTGATATCAGAGGAGAGGTGTTTGACTGGTTTTGAGGTTTCCTTATGTCCCGCACCTATCAAGTACGTTTTAATTACGATCTCTGATACCTGGAGTAATCCATCTGGCATGCTGCAGGGGTCACCATTATCCCCATTGCTTTTCAATGTATACATGTCTTCATTAGGTGCGCAATTGACCCAGCTGGGGATAAAATTATTTAGTTACGCAGATGATTTTAAGATCATTATCCCATTCGCTACCTCTCTCTTGGAAGTTACTCCTAAGAACATAAGAAACGCCTTCACCGGATCAGACCCTAGGTCCATCTAGTCCGGCGACCCGCACACGCGGAGGCCAAGCCAGGTGCTCCCTGATGGAGACCTTGATTACCTGTATCCCTCAATGTGATTTGCAAGAAGGTGTGCATCCAACTTGCGCTTGAATCCCAGAATGGTAGTCTCCGTCACAACCTCCTCCGGTAGAGCATTCCAAGCATCCAGCACTTGCTGTGTGAAACAGATCTTCCTGACATTTGTCCTGAGCCTACTGCCCCTCCGCTTCAGTCCATGACCTCTTGTCCGTGTCACATTTGACAATGTGAATAACGATGTTTCTTGCTCTATTTTGTCGAATCCTTTTAGTATTTTAAAAGTCTCTATCATATCCCCTCACAATCTCCTCTTTTCAAGGGTGAACAGTCCTAGTTTTACAAGGCGTTTTTTGTAGCTCAAATTTTCCATACCTTTTACTAGCTTCGTGGCTTGCCTCTGGACCCTCTCCAGCAGGGTTATATCCTTCTTTAGGTATGGAGACCAGTGTTGGATACAGTATTCCAAGTGTGGTCTGACCATTGCTCTGTAAAGCGACATTAGGACGGCCGCCGATCTACTCGTGATCCCCTTCTTTATCATGCTTTCTTTGCCGCTGCTGCGCATTGAGCCGACGGCTTCAGGTTCCTGTTTATCAGTACCCCCAGGTCCCTTTCTTGTTCACTTTTGCCCAATGTTACACCTAACATTTTATATTCATGTTCCTTATTTATCCTTCCCAGGTGCATCACCTTGCATTTGTCTATGTTAAACTCCATCTGCCACTTTTCCGCCCATTCCTCCAGCTGGTTCAGATCCTTCTGGAGATCTTCGCTGTCCTTTTGTGACCCAACTGCCCGACATAGTTTTGTGTCATCTGCAAACTTGATTATATTACTTGTTGTTTCCTCTTCCAGGTCATTTATGAAGATATTGAATAAGATGGGCCCATGAACCGAGCCCTGGGGCACGCCGTTAGTCATCCTCTCTCAGTCCGAGAATTTCCCATTTATGCTTACTCTCTGCAATCTGTTCTCCAGCCATTTGCCAATCCATCTGAGTACGTCCCCTTCTATTCCGTGACTTAGTAGTTTCCTCTTAAGCCTTGCGTGCGGGACCTTGTCGAACGCTTTCTGGAAATTCAAGTAAATTATATCCACCGGGTCTCCGCTATCGATTAGTTTGTTCACCTTCTCAAAAAATTGAAGTAAATTCGTGAAACATGACTTCCCCTTCCTGAAGCCGTGTTGACTAGCTCTCATCAGGCCTTGATTTTCCAGATGTTGCACTATGCTATCCTTGATTAGTGCTTCAACCATCTTCCCAGGAACCGACGTAAGACTCACAGTTCTATAGTTGCCCGGTTCTCCTCTCGATCCTTTTTTGAAGATTGGGATGACATTCGCTATCTTCCAGTCATCTGGTATTTGCCCGGTTCTAATTGACATGTTAGCTAGGGTTTGTAATAGTTCTCCAATTTCAACCTTAAGCTCCTTTAATACTCTCGGGTGAATTCCATCCGGTCCAGGGGATTTGTCACTTTTTAGTTTGTCAATCTGATAGTATATCTTTTCCAAATCCACATTCACTGTGGTGAGGCTATCCTCTATGTCTCCCTTGAATACCCTCCCTGTTTCTGGCATTGTTGTAGTGTCCTCATTGGTAAAGACAGGCAAAGAATGAATTTAGCCTATCTGCAATCTGTTTGTCTTCTTTAATGCACCCTTTTCTTTCTTGGTTGTCGAGAGGGCCTATTGCCTCTCTTGCTGGTTTTTTCCTTTTTATATATCTAAAAAAGGGCTTGAAGTTTTTGGCTTCTTGCGCTATCTTTTCCTCATAGACCTTTTTGGCATCTCTTACCGCTTTATGACACTTTTTCTGGTCGACCTTGTGACAGTTCCAGGCCTCCATTGTTTTTTCACGTTTCCATTTTTTAAACAAGTTCCTCTTTTCCCTCACTGCATATTTCACCTCTTTAGATAGCCAAGCCGGTTCTCCTTTGTTCTTGTTTCGCCTTCCTTTGGATATCTGCGGAATGTAGAGATTCTGTGCTTTGGTGATGGTGTTTTTTAGTAGTGATCATGCCTGATCGACCGTTTGGATTTCGGCTTTCCTTTTCTTGAGCTGTTTATTAACCATGGCTTTCATGCTGTCATAATTCCCTGTTTTGAAGTTAAAGGTTGTGGTTTGGGTCTTGAATGGTTTCCCCTTTCCGATGCCAATTTTAAAATTGATCATGCTGTGATCGCTTGTCCCCAGCGGGGCCGTGACCTCGACATCTGTTGTCCTTCCAGTTATACCATATAGGACCAAGTCCAGGATTGCAGTCCCTCTTGTCGGTTCTCCAACCATTTGTTCAAGGAAGCAGTCTCCTATCATCTCCAGGAATTTTGTTTCCTTACCGCAGATTGAGGTTACCAGATTCCAGTTTATCACCGGGAAGTTGAAGTCCCCCATGATCGTTACGTTTCTTGTTTTACATCCATGGTTGATTTCCTCTATCATTTGTGTGTCTATTTCCTCCATCTGTCCTGGGGGACGATAATAGAGGCCAATTTTTATGTCGGCTTCGTTTTGTCTAGGAATCTTTATCCAGAGGGACTCTAGTTTATCTTTTCCTTCCATCTCCCCTTCTCTAATAGACTCTATTTCTTCTTGGACGTACAGGGCAATATCTCCCCCTTTTTGCCCTATTCTATCTCTTCTGTATAGTTTATATCCCTGCAGTACTGTGTCCCATTCATTTTCTTCATTCCACCATGTTTCTGTTATTCCAATGATATCCAGTTCTTCTCTTCTTGCTAGTGTTTCCAGTTCTCCCATTTTGTTTCTTAAGCTTCTGGCATTCGTGTACATACATTTGAGCTCCCTTTGTGCTACTTTCCTGGACTTTCCAGTCTTCACATCCTTTATTGTATCCATTTGCGCTTTTTCATTGCCTCTTGTAGTTTCAACATGTTCTTCTCTTTTATCTGAGCAGGTGCTTGTAGTTCCCTCTCCGGGGTCTCCTGATGTCCGGACCATCGACTGGTTGTCGACTGTCGGCTCTTCCCTGATCCTTAGTTTAAAGCCTTCTCAATGATCTTCTTCATGTTCTCAGCCAAGACTCTCGCTCCTTGCTTGGTAAAGTGTAGGCCGTCCTTTCTATAGTATCTGCTTCTTCCCCAGAATGTCGTCCAGTTGCGCACGAAGTCGAAACCCTCTTCTTCGCACCATCGTCTCATCCAGGCGTTGATTGTTCTCAGTTCATTCTGTCTCTTTCCATCCGCTCTCGGTACTGGGAGGATCTCGGAGAAAGCCATTTTCACCTCACTGACCTTCAGTTTCCTTCCGAGTGAGCGGAGTTGGTCCTTCATTTCCTCCCTGTCGTACTTCCGTCCGCTAACATCGTTGGTTCCCACATGGATAAGCACAGCAGTATCCTCTCCTCCTGCGCTGTCTATGATCCTGGTAATCCTGCTGGCCACACCCCTCACTCGTGCACCAGGCAGGCAGGTAACCAGTCTATCCTCTCTTCCTCCTGCGGTGTGGCTGTCCACATTTCGTATGATGGAATCTCCAACGATAATCCCCATCTTCTTTATTCGGGGGTTCCTTGGGGGTCGTAAGTCCATATTCATGGTGTAGGACATGTCTTTCTTCTTCTGTGGTGCATCCCCAGATGGTCTCTCATCTCTGCTGAGCGTGTGGTCAGCCTCGGCCTCCGTTTCAACCTCTCCGTCAATTATATTGATGCCTCCCTCCATATCGCCTATTCCTTCTTCCGGGGTTGTTCGGTTACTGATCTCTAGCCCTGGGACCTCCACAAGTTGCTGGTGGGCTTCTTCGATGAATCTCTCCAGTTCCTCGATCACTTCGCTGGTACTGGACTCCACCAGCAACTTCTCCTGCTTGCGGTTTTCTTCTTTCCTGGCGAGGAGTTCTTCTAGTTCCATCACAGTTCCCTCCAGCAACCGGACTTGCTGTTTCAGGCTTTCCAGCTCCTTGCACCGACTGCAAACATATGCCCTAGTCCCCGAGGGGAGGTAGTCATACATATTGCAGCCAGTGCAGAAGACTGGAAAGCTCATCTTCTGGCTTCCGTGGGTGGTCATATCCTGCTCCCCTTCTGAGCTGTCTGTGCTTTTGTGTGAACCTTCTGTTCCAGTAAGTAAAATCTTTCCTCTTTCCTCATTTTTGAACTTTGCTACTTTTTTTGTCTCCACCACCTCTACTGGGAGGGCATTCCAGGCATCCACCCCCCCCCCACCTTTTTGTGAAAAAGTATTTCCTAAGTAAGGTGACCATACATCCCATTTTGAACGGGACCGTCCCATTTTCAGACCCCCTGTCCTGTTGTCCCCACACACAGCTTCCGGACGCCGAAATGTCCTGTTTTCAGGGACAGCATCCAGAAGCTGTGCTCGGGGACAACGGGACAGGTGATCACTTCCTGCCCCTACCTGCCACGCAAAAAAACCCCCACAACCTCCTCCTTCCTTTCCACTGCTATCTTATTGCCCTGCTGCTGCTAACGCCGACACGAAGTCTTCTTTCCGACGTCAATTCTGACGTCGGAGAGGACACTCTAGGCCAGCCAATCACTTTTCCTATGTGTTATATAAAAGACATATTTTTGAAGTTTTGAATTATTCTTCAGATATGTATCCTCAAATAATGAAATGATAAGCATATAAAGGTGGATCTTTATGAGTTTTGCTATTTTAACTGAAGATCAAAATAACTAACAGATACTATTGTAGTGTGTGTTCTTCACTGCAAAAGTATCTCCAGGGGATTATTCCTGACAGGCAGCCTCTCTCTTGAGAATCACAGACTCTTCCTCCTTTCTACTTCTCTGTAAACAAAGTCCTCTAGTTGCTTAGTACCAGACACTCACTAGTAAACACTATAGCTTATTGCACACAGGGCTTGTGCTGCTATTTTATAGCTGTGCAGACTCTGGATAAAATTCTGTATCTGTAATATAGGTTCAGTCTCCTATAGATATGATGTTTCCCAGTTTTGGAACAAAACCATTTGACAAGTCTTAGTATTTTGCCAAATATTTTCGTTGTCCCTAATTTTTTTTCACTTTTAGTTATGTATCAGTACAAAGAGGTATCAAAAAGTCCTGGACAGAACTGAAATCTCTGGCAAAATGTGTGCTACCATATCCCTGGCCTTAGTGTGATAGTGATTGCAAAACTAGACCTGGAACCTCCATCAACAAGTCTGAATTTCAGGGAAACAGTACTCATGACCAATGCTCCCTCTACGGAGTGGCCGGGTGTGTGCACAATTTTTGTTGAGCAACAGGTTCTAAAAACTAACAGTTTTTGATCCCATTATTAGCAATGCAGGTTTATATATAGCATCAAAAACCAACACACATATGGTAATTGATTTAGTTTAATTTTTTTTTTTTAATTATTATTTATTTAATTTTGTAAATATACATTCATACAGTATGTATCAGGAAAGAGAGATTAAACACATTAATTAAAATGAAAAAGGAAAAAAGAGAGCTAAACAACTTCCATTACAGTATCAATCATCTCTCAAACAAAAGTCCACATTATTGGGAAAGCAATTCACATTAGTAGGGTCTTATATTATATAGAAATTTATAATACAAAAATGCAGTGTTACTTCTTCAAATAAATGAAAACTAGACCTTATTCCACTGTGGGAGCACTGGACAGCGTTACCCCTTTAGCCTCAAGAAAAAATCGTAGTTGGGGGGGATCAAAAAAAATATATGAATGTTGATCCAACAAGATCAAACATTTGCAGGGATATCTAAGTTGAAACTTAGCCTCCAAAGACAATACAAATTGTCTCATCTCCAGAAACTCTTTCCTTCGGGATTGAGTTAATTTAGATACATCCGGAAACATAGAAATCTTAGAGTCCATAAAGGTCACCTCTTTAAGCCTAAAAAACAGCCTAAGAAGTGCCTCTTTATCTTGCTGAAAAACAAATGTCACAAGAAGTGTAGAATATGAGATGACTTCATCCTCTGAGGTTTCCAAAATTTTCGTAACATCCATAGGACTTAAGTTTATTAACCCTTTCAGGACCATAAGGATCGTAGGCCAATTTTTGTGGTTTTGACGACATTTTTATGGTAAAAAGGGCTTGCAGATGCCAAAAAATTGATTTTTTTTGTGAAATATCATTATTTTTATTTAAAAAAAAATCACACTTCTGGCTTATGGATAGTGTGGCAAGTGAATCTTCTCGTCAATCTAGCAACGACGCTAATGAATGAATGTCGGAACCAGTTTGTTTACATAAAGGCAGTATCATATGGAATCCGTACATATCAAATTTAGAACTGTAGACTATCCCAATCAAAATTTATAGGATTTTAAAGTTATGGGACAAATATGTCCCTTGGTCCTGAAAGGGTTAAAGCCTCAGTTTTAGAAGCCTGGTTGCTCAGGCAGAGATTTCAGCGTTGGAGAAGGCAGAGTTGGCATCAGAGGTTGCGAGACAAATTCCATCGGTCCCCCCACTGGTAAGGCCAACTGAATTCACTCTTGAATCTATCTGGACTGCTTTAGACTTGTTATACAAATTATGTGCAGGAACTCTTCCTTTGGTAAATGCACATAATATAAGGATTAACTCTGCAGGAGGAAATAAAATCTCAGGGGGAAAAGATGGACTGCCTGGATCAACGGGTCCAAAGCATTCAATTAACAGACTACTCTAATGAAGGACAAATTGCTATTAGTAAGGAAAGTAGAAAATTTGGAAAATTATACTAAAATGCTGAACTTAAGATTACTTAACTTTCCTAAAACTTTAGCAATGACGTCTAAAGATTTATTCTACAAATTTTTGAAAGAGATATTTAAATACCCTGAGAATGGTCTTCCTCCATTACACAAAGTTTCGTTTAATTTTTTATAGCTTAATTTTGTTTGAAAGTCAGGGCATGTCAATATTTTACTTTACATTAATGCCTTTTATTCCGCCAATACCTCGCGGTTCTAGGCGGATTACAATAGAGGTGTTATGGACATATCCAGTATGATAGATATTTAATTGGAACGTTAGGATCTGTGGATGGATTGAGGTGATTGGTTATATCATTAGCTTGTCTTGACAAATTTCCTGAATAACATGGTCTTTATTTCTCTCCTGAAGGTTTTGTAGTCTGGTGTTGTGATTAGTAGGTTTGAGAGGTGGTGGTTTAGTTTAGAGGTCTGCATAGGAATGGGGATTGCGGGAACCCCACAGGGATCCCCCCTAGATCTACAAGATTCCCATGGGGATCCCCTCCAGGTCTACGGGACTCCCACAGGAATCCCCCCAGGCTCACGGGACTCCCACGGGAATGGAACCGGGGTTCCCAAGGCCTGGAAAGAGAATTAGTAGAAGATAGACAAAAGCAGAAATTGGGACCAAGATGATGGAAAAACAAAATGTCCCACAGCTACAGCAAAGGGAGATGTTCATTTTGAGGGGGGCTAAGCTCAAAGTGGGAGGCCCAGCCCCCCTCTCATGGTTATATCACAATTGTGTTTAGGACAAAATGAAGTACTTGCTGAGTTTGTTTTGGGGTTTCCAGTTCAGTTTTGGCACATTTTTCTTATGCAACCATTGTCTTAAAAATGCTTCTCTCAATTCTGCTTTAAATGATTTTGATGCTGTATTGTTTGATTTTTTACTCATTGCTGCATTAAAAATAATTTATGGATCTCGGAAAGACATCTCACAAGTTACCTATGCCAAATGGTAGAACCAGATTTGTTTGCTCTACAGATATGAGCTTTGCTATATATTGCCAAAAAACTCAACTCTTTTATTTCTTTTAACAAGAAATGCTCGACCCTATAGTCATATGACCTAATGTCTATTCTAATTCTTTCCGGTGATGTATACATCTCTTATTTCTGTTCACTGTTATTTGTTTATATTGTATTTTATTGTTGGTTTAAATAAACTAAGACTTAAAAAAAAAAAAAAATCAAAACTGTCAGAAGTAATTGTTGCTTTTTAAGGGGACATGTAACTTTTATGGGGGGATGGGCGGGGACGAAGGGGATTCCTTGTGGGGTCGGAGGAGATTCCTCACGGGGACGGAGGAGATTCTGGCGGGGACGGACAGGAACAGGCAGGATATTGGTGGGGACGGGCAGGATTTCTGTCCCCACGCAGCTCTCTAGTCTAGTTTTGCTGCTTGAGTGGCCAGTAGGCTGTTATATATTTTCTTGCAATGTATGCCTTTGATTGGGGGATGAGTGAAGGATGCTTGTGTTCTCCTTGGTCTGGATATGTTGTTCCGGGTTAGGCGATCGTTCAAGTAGGTTGGCCCATCGTCATTTAAGGTTCTGAATAGTATGTAATAGAATTTGAAAAGTATATGTGCTTGTACTGGGAGCCAGTGTGTGTCATGATATGTTGTGGTGATGTGGTTGTACTTGTTTAGTGAATATATCAGTCTGAGAGCTGTATTTTGTACTGTTTGTAATTGTTTTATTGTGATTAGAGGGCAGGATAGGTATAGGATGTTGCAATAGTCTAGAAGTCCCAAGACTAGGGCCTGGACCAGGAGCCTGAATTGTTTTCTGTTGAAGTATTTTCAGATTTGTCTTGGGTTGCACATGACTGCAAAGGATTTCTGGACTGTATTGCTGATTTGTAGTTGCATGGTACAGCCTCTGTCTATCATCACTCCTAGTAGTGTTAGGTTGGGGTTGCATGGGATATGAGCCATAAGTTTGTTATGGTTGGTGGGCGGGACTTGAGGTACCTGGGCCAATCAGGCCCTAAGGCCCACCATTCTGAGAATGGCAGGCTTGCCAGACGGATGGGCTTGGGACCTGTCCGTCCGTCCAACTTTTTTTAAGGTAAAGGGGGGGGGAGTATCGGGGGGTTTAGAGTCGCGGGGTCAGCGGGGGTGTTATGGGGTCGGCGGGCCGATATGAGGTTCGGGGGCGGTCATAGGGGGGCTGCGTTGGGGCAGGAGGACTTGGGATCACTCCTGTCTGTATTTTAGTAGGGGTGGGGGGTAAGGGGGTCGCTGGAGCAGGAGGGCTTGGGCTCCCTCCTGCCTGATTATGTCGGGGGGGAAGGGGGGGTGATGGATTGCGGCAGGAGAGATTGGCTATCTCTCCTGCCGCAAAAGCGATCCAAAGTGCAGAGGTTGACGGCACTTCAGGATCGTTATCGCGGCAGGAGAAGTGAGCCATCTCTCCTGCTGCGATCGTTGCTGGGGGGTGGGGTAGAGTGTGGCTTCTGTGACCGGTGTTCTTTTTGACAGACACCGGTTACAGAATCCAGCTTTTAGGCGAAAGACTGGCTCCTCCTTCGCCTAAAAGCTCTTGTGTTGGGCATTTGGGACTTAGGCTTTTTTTTGTTGTTGATTATATGTTGTTAGTGTAGAACAGGGGTAGGCAATTCCGGTCCTCGAGAGCTGGAGCCAGGTCAGGTTTTCAGGATATCCATAATGAATATGTATGAGATGGATTTGCATGCACTGCCTCCTTGAGATGCAAATCTATCTCATGCATATTTATTGTGGATATTCTGAAAACCTGACCTGGCTCCAGCTCTCAAGGACCGGAATTGCCTACCCCTGGTGCAGATATAGTGGTGGTCTGGGCGTTTAAACAGCTGATTTTAGAGGCAGGCTATTATCAAAAAACCCCTCCTTTTGGACGTTTTTTTTGAGAATGGACATTTTCCCTGCTTCTACTTTCAGTGTTTAGGGCCTAAAGGGGATACAGACGTTTTTTTTTTTATTATGCCTCTCCACATGTTCAGTAGCATCTGCTTCTGCACAGACATTTCTTTTGTACTGTATGTTAATAATGGCCTTCTATGAGGACAGTGGTGTACCTAGGGTATGTCACACCCGGGGCCTGGTCATTTTTTAACACCCCCATATAAAAAAATGTAACACCCCTTGCCTCCCCCTTGATATGCCACTGCCTGAGGAATGGGATTTTGGTCTCCACAGGTTAGTAAGAAATGTATTAAAATTAGTCCTATAAAAAAATTACTTATTTCCATTTTCTATTTATAAATGTTTATCAATACAGCTACAATGCTACTTTATTCTAAAGCAACAACAACAACAAAAATATTTTTTCAACGTTTTGGCATCTCTGTTTCTGCTTTCCTCATCTTCTCTTCACTCCTTATTCCATCCAATGTCCATTCTCTTTCGCTGTCACTTCCATTTTTCTCTACTCCCTCCCCCATGCTCTAGCATTTTTCTCTTCTCTTCTCCTTTCCTTCCCACCCTAACTCACCCCTTAATCTGGCATCTGCTTCCCTTCCCCTGTCATCTCTTCTTCCATCTCTCCCTCTCCCTTCATACTCTAGCATCTCCTTTCCTTCCTGATGGTCTGGCATCTCAGTCCCCTTCCCTCCTCCCATGCCCTGGCATCTCTTTCCTCTCCTTCCCTTCCATTTCTCCCTCTCCCTCCATACTCTGGCATATCCTCTCCTTCCTTTCCTTCCCTTTCCAATGGTCTGGCATCTCTGTCTCCTTCCCTTCTCTCCCCCCATGCCATGGCATCTCTCTCCTCTCCTTCCCTTCCATCTCTCCCTCCCACTTCATGCTCTGGTATCGCCTCTCTTTCATTTTCCTTCCTCCTTTCTTCCTCGTATGACATCTCCCTTCCTTCCTTCCTTTCTTTCCCTCCCTTCTTTCCCCGTGGTCTGGTATTTCTCTTTCCTCTTCTCTCCCTTCCCCGTTGAGAATTTTCATGGCAGTTAGAGAGCACCAAACAATATTCAACTGGTTGACAAACTTCTCATTTATTTATTTATTTATTTATTTATTTATTTTCTATACTGTTCTCCCAGGGGAGCTCAGAAAGGTTTACATGAATTTATTCAAGTATTCAAGCATTTTCCCATGTCTGTTCTGATGTGCTCACAATCTATCTAATGTACCTGGGGTAATGGGGGGGGGGGAGATTAAGTGGATTTCTCAGGGTCACAAGGAGCAGCGTGGGTTTAAACCCACAACTTCAGGGTGCTGAAGCTGTAGCTTTAACCATTGCACCACACACTCAAAACCTTGAAGTGCAACATGTCACTGAAGATGCACTTTCTACATTCACATTCGGACTTCTTCCACGCAAATCTTGGTGCAGTCAGTGACGAACATGGTGAAAGGTTTCACCAGGATATTGCCACTATGGAAAAAGATATCAGGGCAACTGGAATCCATCAATGCTGCTTGACTATTGTTGGACACTGCAATGAGATGCACTGGACACTGAGTACAAACGAAAATCAGCAGAAAACCATTTTTAGCCATAGCGAACTATTATAGTGTATCAGAAACTTTGTGCATTAAAATATATAATTAATTAAAGATACCGTCATGTTTCTCAAAATTCCTACATGATACAGTCAGTGGGAAATTATATTTATGTTTATTTTGAAGGGGTCTATCATAATCACCATAATCACCAATTTGTTTTAAGGAAGCAAAACTTTTGCAAAAATTTGTTGTCCAGTGTAATTAAACTCTGGAATTTATTGCCGGGGAATTTGGTGAAATCAGTTAGCATAACAGGGTTTAAAAAATATTTGGATAATTTTCTACAATAGAAGTCCATAGGTCATTGTTGAGATGGCTTATTCCTAGGATAAGCAACATAAAATCTGTTATACTCCTTGGGATCTTGGTTTGCCATTGTTGGAAACAGGCTTGATGGACCTTCAATCTGTCCCAGTGTGGCAATTCTTATGTTCTTCACAGAACCTGCAATTAGAACAAATCTCCTGTCTTTAATCTATGACAAATTTCTGTGTTAAATTTAAGTCATGACAAACACGAACCACCACCCTCAGTTTTGTGATGTACAGGTTGAATGGAATGACTGCCCCACCCAGCTTTCGCAGGTTTGGAAAGGTGTGTAATTGAATTCAAATTTAACTTGAATTTCTAGAAGGAACAAGTGAGCTTTCTGTTCTTTAACTAGAGACAGCATTGTCTTCTATTTAATTAGTGAGTACAGCCATTAATACTTAGTAATACAAGTATTCAAGTCGATTGCAAACTAAATTACTGTAGCAAGAAACAAAATAAGACCTAAGCACAATAGGCTCAACTTTTTCAAATCAATAAACATCATAACAGATTATGGCCTCCCAACTTGAGCAACATTCTTTCATCACATAAAAATGTTTGTATGCAGGTAGGGCAGATATAGTTTATAATATTCCTTCTCAGTGACGTGATGATCAAAGAGCTTAATAACATTAAGATGTACTGAGGATAAACAATGAATTAAAACATTTTATATAACCATTTGGTATGGGTTATGGGAGTGTGGATATGGAAGGAGCATGGATGGGTCAGGGGTGTGTCCAGCACTTATGCACTAATGTTATAGAATACCGACTGTTACACATACAACTGCATTAAAAAAAAAAAATCTTTATTCATTTTCAATCTAAAAACAGTGCATATAAGAATTCATACAAGTTATTTGAAAAACAACAACAGAGCCTTAAATCCATCAGTAAAATACATAAGAATAATTTTTGCCCCCTCTCCCTCTGATTTCAATGTTTTCAAGATAACCATACAATAGTATTTACAAATCATTAGGACACCATTCCCTGTACCGTATCCATCTCCCTCCCACCCATCCGCCTTCCCTGGATGTGTAAATTATAACCAGAAGTAAAGGGAAAACCATTCAATTAGAATCAATAAAATTGGTCAATGGACCCCACGTCAAATGAAACCATTTAATATTACCCCTTTGTTCAGAAATCATTTTCTTGTATCAATAACACAAGCATAACAAATTCTACCAGAAAGTGAAATTTAAGCGGTCACAATTCTTCCAATTTTTTGGCTATCGCAGTCATTATACCCAATAACCTGTTTTTATGTCTGTCTATTGGAGGAATGGGAGATAACAACATCTCACATATTACCGCGTCATATGACAGCGGAACCGCAAACTCCAAAATCAGAGTAATATGTCCCCATATAGATCTCCAAAAACTGAGTATCAAAGGATAATAGAATAATAAACAATCCAGTGTCCCTATGTCCAGATGACAGTGCCTTAGCTGAAATTACTGCCACAAAGTTAGTGCTTAACAATACATCCACTCTTGGCTGCACTAACAGAATATACTGAAGTCTTATTAAATCTTTTTATATAGAGCTATGTGATGCTCGCTCATTGACAGCGGCCCCACATATGTAGATAATAAATTTTCCTTAAATATATATTTTTTGTATGGACCTTCAGAATGTAGCTAGGCATTTCATACTACTAGCTGCAAAAAGTCTTTGTCGGGCCAATCTTTTATTGATTTTCATTAAAAAAGCATTGCCCATGTATTATGAATTTTTGGAAATCAATTTGGGACCAAATTAATAATATATTAGATAACCCAGTGGCATTATCCTATGATACTGTGATATTTGGTATGAAAATGAGAGCAAAAAGTCAGATTTCTGCGAATAACAATAAATTACTACTTATAATGACTGGTGTTGCCATTCAGCAAATTACATATAATTGGAAGGATTGGAGGAGATTAAATTACAACTTCTGGTGGAATTCTTTATGCTATATCTATAAAATAGAAAGGTTTATTGCATTACAACGGGGATATTTTAAGAAGTTTCAGGATGTGTGGAAACCATTGACAAAGTATTGTAAAGATTAATTTGAATTTGTTTCCCTTATATTTATCAACTTAAGGTATAGGGAGGGGAAGTTTATTATTATATGTTTTATATGATAATGGAATATATGGGAGGGAGGGATGGGAAAGGGGAAGGGATAAGAATTTATGAAATATATCAATGATTGTTTGTAAGTGATGTATTTATTGTTAATATGAATGAATATATTTAACACTTAATGTATTTTTGAAAATGAATAAAGAATTAATAAAAAAGCTGATAGCTTCACTACTTATTACTTCATTGTGAATCTTATTTCATTTCATTTATCCTTTTACATTATATTTGCCTTTTAACTTTTATTCCTCTATTATTCTTAATAGAAATAGCTACTTAGCTTGAAAATAGAGGCTCAAATTTCATCAGTACCACCTCTCCCAACATGCATGTTTCAAAGAGAATTTTCTTCAGGGTCAAGGGGAACTAAAAAACAACAGGATTCATATTTTCATAGTTTCAGTATTTCTTACCGACTATATGCTTCTACTTTCAAATAATAAAAATATTCGGTTCCAAAAGTGGTTTAGAGCTGTTCATAAGACCCATCAAGGACAGTCTTCTTGTTCCAAACATCCCAATCAAGTACAGACTTTCAAAAACAGATTTTCAAAAAGGAACACAGACTCAAAACAAAGAATCAGCTCACACGATCGTAACAACAGTCTACATTGTAGATCCTAAAGTTTATTTTTAAAACGTAATTGCTTAATGATTGAGGGAGCAGTGATCCGTTGCAAACATGGCCGCGGTTTGGAATCAGTTAACTTTTTATCCCAGTTGTTCACACCACGTCTTCACGTTAACCGTGCTTATGTCATGCAATAAACTTTATTGGTCTCCTGAATTCGTGCCAATGACAGGAAACTTTAAACTTGACCTGCTGTTGCAATTGAATTCAAGTATCCCCGTATTTAAAGCCACGGGCTGCAGGACAAATTTCCAAAGAACTTTCCATGCTAATATATAGCAAATCAGATTATCGAGAGCCACTCAACTTCTTCATTAAGTCCCTCTGGCTCTAATGATTTGAGTTTGTATATCCATTTTTGTTCTTTGATCGCCAAAGCCTTTTTAAAATTTCATCCACTCTTCCTTCCAAAGTAAGGGGAATGAATCAAATAGTCCTATTGCACAATGTACATTCAACGGAAGAACCTCCAATTTACTCCAATTTATTTTATATCCAGAAAATTTTCCAAATCGGTCAATCAAATCTAGTAAATTCAGTATTTTTCAAATGAAGAAAAATATCATCTGCATAAGCAGAGAACTTATATTTCCAACCTGCATAAGGAATACCCTATATCTCCTTTGCCTGTTGAATAGCCAATAACAAGGGTTAGAACATAACATAACATAAGAACATAAGCAGTGCCTCCGCCGGGTCAGACCATAGGTCCATCCTGCCCGGCAGTCTGCTCCCGCGGCGGCCCAGACTGGTCACGACCTGTCTGTATCACCAGAAGAGGCTCCCTTGCCACCTTGGTTTCTCATTTAAATCCTGTCTTCCTATCGAAGTCCTAACCTTCCGGTCTTGCACATGCACGACCTGGTTTGGTTTCTATACTCATTACTTGATTAGCTTTCTATACTTGTGTTACATCCCAGAACAATGTCAAAAAGCAAAGGGGATAATGGACACCCTTGTCTAACCGCCCCTCTCCAGACGAAAACGTTCTGAAAAAGTATTATTAATATATAATCTGGCAGAAGGGGAACTATACAAGGTCTGAATCATTTGAATAAAACCAGATCCTATACCAAACCAATCCATTGCTTGATTCATGAAGGTCCATTTCACACGAAGGTCCATGCATATCTCACCCCCCCAGGCTGGATTTTCCATGACTTTCATTAAATTTAACATGTGAAAAGCCAGTCTGGTGTTATTTGAAGAATGTCTTTGAGCAACAAATCCCATTTGGTGCATACCGATAATAGAAGGGAGAGTCTTAGCTACAACTGCATTTACACAAGCCATTGATATAAGCGACTGCATATAAATGTTGACCTATAAATACTAGTATTCTATAGCAATAATTATGCATTTAGGAAGGGGCCCTTTTACTAAGCTGTGTTATGCACCAATGTGGACATTATGCAGCACAAATAAGCTAACATAGGATGCACTTTCATGTTAGTTTTGTCATTTTCACGCATTAAAGGCTAGGTTATCAAAAGAACTGCCAAAAGTTATCACCGACAGGCACCTAGATCGTGCCTGCCGGCGCCTAACAAGTGTTTTAATTGGTTTTAAGCGGTGCGATAATTGATCGCACCATTAAAAATTGATTTTTAAAAAATTAGGTGCTGATAGGCACTCTTTGGGTCCGGGACCCGAGACTATGGTGCCTAGCAGCGCCTAGTGACACTAAAGCCAGAAATGGGTGTGTTTAGGGGTGGCGCTGTATTTTGGTGTCACTAGGCACCTCTGGCTGCAATTCTACAAGGACCCTCGCCGTTGGAAATGTAGGTCTGTAAAACTCTGGGTCTAGAGACCTTGCTAGCCACGATTCTGTAAGTGGCGCCTATCCGTGATTGACACGTGGCAGATGCCACTTTTCTAGGTGCCTGCCATGTCAGATGCCACTGACAGAATCAACTCCTAAGGGTCTGATTCTGTACATTTCCCCCTCCCCATTCGCAGTTTCAGCAATTGCGATTTCACATATTCGTGATTTTTTGGGGAGGGGAAAAAAAAAAGAAAAAAACCCCATATTTTAGCCTAAACCCTGGCGTTCCGGCCTAACCTGGTGGTCTAGCGAGCTTTCGGGGCAGGAGCAATCTTCCTACGCTCCTGCCCTGTGTAGATCACCAATAGGAAATAGCTATGGGGAGTTCCCGTCGTAGTCTCGAGAGCCGGACCAGAAGATATTTGTGGTATTTCACCATTCGCGGTCCGGCTCTGCCCCTATCCCCCGCGAATCCGGAGGGAGACGTGTATAGTGCAACCAAAGTTGTGTGTAGAAGACTGTGTGCATTGCCGATTTGCGTGCGCAACTTAATTATATTTAACAAGCTAATCACTGTAAATAATTGGCAATTAACAAGTAATAATTGCCACTAATTAGAATTTGCAAGCACAACTTTCTAAGCGTATTCTATAAAGTGGTACGCATAAATTCAAGTGCGCGGATCTCAAAAGTGGGTACAGTCAGGGGAGGAGCATGAGAAGGTCGTGGACATTCCTAAAAGTTAGTCGCACAAATTAGGCACAGGCATTATTTAGGCCTAGTTTTCACCGACTGAAATGGGTTCGCCTAGATGTTAGTCACACCTATGGTGCTAAGTGTGATTCTATAAATTGCACATAACTTCAGAGGCATTTTATAGAATCACACTAAGTACTGTCCTTTTCTATGCTGATTTTTTTGGTGACGGGTCATAAGTGCGACGGACAAATGGGCGCCGACAAATTGGAGTGGACAATTGAGCGCATGACAGTAGAGCGCCACACAAAACCTTATTTTAAAGGGCTCCGATGGGGGCGTGGGGGGGGGACCCCCCCAACTTTACTGAATACTGATCGCGCTGCCGTGTTGGGGAGGGGGTGTGGGGGGTGTAACCCCCCATTATACAGAAAACTTAACGTTTCCCCTAAAAAATAGGGAAAAGTTAAGTTTCCTCTATAATGGGGGGTTACAAACCCCCAAAACCCGATTTTTTTTTAGGCGTCATATATAGAATATGGCCTTACGTTTGCAGTAATTATTTTTTCTTAATTTTTTGAAGGATAATAGCAGAGAGTGGGTTTTGCTGTGCTAACCGGTTAACTTATCTATATTTTATCTTATTAGGCAGTCTGGATGGACCATACAGGTCTTTATCTACCATCATCTACTATGTTACTATGTTACATTATTACATGCTAACTGGTAGCACACAGTTAACACAGGAGTCCTTAACACCTCAAAATAGGAGATGTTAAGTGACCCCACACTAGTTTTGGTAATGGCCACACACTAATGCTAAGAAAAATGCAAGGCCATATTTTGAAAAATAGCTTACATTCACAGAAAACAGACAGAAAAATGACCTAAGTACGCAGAAAAGACACACGTAAGTGAATACTTAGGTGATTTCTTACCGCAGTTTAGTAAAACCACCCCATAATTGCTAGGACAGAATTTGCATTTAGCATGCCGCATTCTAGCGCCTTTCTTTAGGCAACCTCTGCTGAATTACCCCATTTACCCACTTTATCAGTCTGATTGATCTATCTCAAAGTTCCAGAACTTGTACTTTTAGCCACATTTATTTATTAGGATTTACTATATTTTTGAAAAACATTTGCCCAAGGTGGTGTACAGCAGTTTCCCAACGCATAGTACACATAAGGAGTATACAAGACATTCACAGGGGGTCCACGTTGTGTCGCAGTTAAAGATGGAGTGAGGGCGGTAGACAGATACTGAAAGGCAACTTCGAAGGTGAGGGGAAGGGAGGGAGATGGCCCAATAAGGGGAAGAGATTAAATGGTGCTTGAGTTTTATCTTATGCTGTCAGGAGCGTATAGGAAAGCAGCAGCAGAAGAGGTTTGTAGCGCTGGCTGGCGCGCTGAATGTTCTGCGCTGCTCTGACAGTCATAGAATTTCTATGAGCGTCGGAGCAGCACAGAGCATTCAGCATGCCAGACGGCGGTAAAAACCTCTTCTACGCTTTTGTAAAAGGGTGGGTTAGTTTGTGATTACTTATTCCATACTGGGCGAGGGTGTTTCTGTGTTCTGTGTGTATGAAAGACATGGTTTTCTCTTACTGTTGACCAACATGATGGAAAAATAAAATGTGCAGACAATAAAGGTAGGAAAAAAGAGTTTTATTTTAAATGTATTACCTGGAATATGTTCGCTTTGGGATATATGCATCACAGATCTAGGGTGCGACAGCAGGCAATTTATGCAGTATTCATCACCAGCAATCCCAACCACAAACAGAAAAGAAGCTATCAAGGATAGACATTAAAACAAGGATCCCACGGAACTAAAAGCACATGGCCTCAAAAAGAAAGCGGTTATGGCATGGGGTCCGCAAGGACTGCCTGGCCTGGATTTGGAGGCCATTAGCAGCTAAGTTATTTTTTCTTGCTTTTGCTATGGATATTATGAGCTGGACTATACTGCCTTTTGTTACATTCACCCACTGACTTTCATCTGTATTAGGCATGCCGCTTGATACCACCTGGCAGGCTACTTTAGTTGCCTTGTTTTCTTGGACTATTTTTCAGCATTTACACATAAACAGCTTTTGTAGGAATGGAGTTTTTTTGGCCAGATGAAGCTGAACTGAGGCCTTTTTCTCCACTTCTTTTCTTTTTCCTTTTTCTCTTTCTCTTTGGGGAGTGTGAATGTTGTGGGTTGTAAGTAAGGCCTTGTAGTGTTGCTGGGTGTGTGTATCGTTTGTCCGTGTGGGGCTTTTTTTGAGTGAATAAGGGATATATTTGGGTCCTAATCCTTGAGTATTTATTTCTAGTCCGCAAGGATCCTCATTTTTCAACACCGGCAGACCTCAGGAATCCCACAGATCCTTGTTTTAACTCCTGTAGTAGACCTCATGGATCCCGTTGAAGTCTGCAGGATCCATAGGGTGAGCAGGATCCATGAGGAAAGGGTTTAGAGTTTAAGTCCTGGGATAGGGAAAGAAGGGAATAAAGAAGTAAATAGGAAATAGGTAAATAAATGGAGGTGTGGCAGGGGAGGGTGGGGCCAGGGGCCCAGTGTACTTGTGCACCTAAATGCCCTCGAGGAATTTATCCTGCCCTGTGTGTGAATGCGAAAGCAGAAAAATGAATGAGGTTTCAAGATGCTTGGAGGGTGGATGCATGGATGAGGGGCAAGGGGGTAGAAAACTGAGGGGGGAAGGGGTTTAATAGTATATGAAGGAGATTATAAGATAAAGACAGAGGAGGAAATGTTGTATCTGATAGGCTCAGTTGGGAGGCCTTTACAGACCATAACAATGTATTTAATCAGAATCAGATATTACTATGTGGGGGGTCTGGAGAATGTTTAATATGAAAATAGCCACACTGAATATAAATGATTTACCATCACCAGTTAACCTCACTAATGTGTTGACCTACTTAAAATAAGAACAGGTTGACACTGCATTACTTCAGGAGATCCACTTCACCAGTCATGAATACAGGAAACTCTGCAGAGACTGGATGGGAGAAATGGGCTTTTTGTTTTTGGTTTTCTATTTATAAATTGTCCAGCCTTTTGAAGCATAAAATTTGAACTCGGAAAATACATCCTATCAAAACAAACTGAAAAAATATACATTGATAGAACATATTACACCACATTACAAAAAGAAATATTTGGTAAAAGGGGGCAAAAGGAAATATGGAAAGTTACAAGATCACAATTCATTAAATAGGAAAACCACAGAAATTTCTTATCGAACAGTTCAGTCAGCACAACTATATAGACTACATTATCCCTGTATTTATTTATTCAATTTTCTATACCGTTCTCCCAAGGGAGCTCAGTACACTTTACATTAATTTATTCAGGTACTCAAACAGGGTACATCCCTAAGTAGAAGAAACTGTTACAAGAAGTCTTAGGGCTCCTTTTACAAAGCTGCGCTAGCAGTTTTATCACGCACTTAGCGTACGCTAAATTGCCCCATGCGCTAAAAACGCTATCGCAGCTTTGTAAAAGGAGCCCCTAGTCTCTAAAATTTATTTTAATGAATTGGGTTCAAAGATACATGTTTTACTCCCAAGCTTCACAATATATTTACATGGAAATGCAGGAAAAAAGACTCTTCCAAAGCAACCTGCTGTGGTTTAAATACCAAAAAGGGTTTCCTCCTCACGTGAGTTGCTCTAGCGAGGTTAGGAAATATCAAAACGTTTTGGCCCAAAAACATTTGATCCTTGTAGCAGAAGTATAAATGCAGAACACACAAATGATCCGGTTCCAAACAGAATCTACAGAAACCTTCATTACTTCATTAAAATATTTCTTCAGCATCTCAAATGGTGACGATCCCAGAGATGTTGGAAAATCCAAAAACTGAAGGTTTAAATTTTGCTCATATTTTCCAGAGCTTCCAGCTTTCTCTAAGACACATTATCCTTATAAACAACCTTCTGGCAAGCCTGTAATTCTTTAATTGTTCCATGTTCTTTATTGTCTCATTCTGTCTATCCAAAGTCACTCCCTGAGACTGTACTTATGCTTGAAGAGATCCAGGGCCTTCTGATAATTTATTAGACTTCTCCAATATAGACTGCTGTAAGGATCCAGTAGCTGACCAAACCTTCATCAGAGTCACTAGTATCAGAACCAGGTTTAGCCGGTAGAGAAACCTCTGCACTCACTGCCTCGCTCAGCAGCACACCTCTGATCTCATTCTGGGACTTAGGAGGACCTAATTTTTGACTTCCTTTTATCTCAACTGACTCTTGATCCTCTACAATCTGGCTTTCACCTTCTACACTCCACAGAGACTGCCCTTACAAAAGTCTGCAGTGATCTGCTCCTGACCAGATCTAAGGGCCTTTACTCAATTCTTATCCTTCTTGACCTGATTGCTGCTTTTCATACTGCTAATCACTGCTTACTCCTTGATATGCTGTCCTCATTTATATTCCACAAATCTATCCTCTCCTGGTTTGCCAACTAACTTTCCCATCGTGCCTTTAATGTATGCACTGGTGAATCCTCCTCTGCTGCTAACCTGCTAGCAGTTGGTGTACCCCAGGGTTTTGTCTTAGAACCTCTTCTCTTCTCTCTCTATTTCTCTTCCCTCCGTGCCCTAATTTCTTCCCATCACCTATATGCTGATGATTCCCAGATTTACCTTTCTACACCTGAGATTTCATCTAAAATCAAAGAAAAAGTCTCAGCCTGTTTAGCTGACATTGCTGCCTGGGATGTCCCTCTGTCACCTAAAACTAAACATGTCCAAGACTGAGCTGCTTCTCTTTTCTCCTAAACCCTCTGCTCCTCTCCCTCCATTCTCCGTCTTTATAAAGGATTGTCTGGGTGCCCGGATGGATCACCAAAACTCGGCAGTTTGTCCAGTTTTGGATAGCCTCAAGTTCGGGGCCGCATCTGGAGGACATCAGAGCATATATAGATGTGACGTGTTGATGTCACCAACGCATTGCATCCGTGTATGCTCGGAGGCCTCCAAACATAGCCCAAGCTCAGGCAAGAAGAGACAAGGTTCATGTGAGGGCAGGGCTGAGTGGAACTGGGCTGAGGGTGGCACGGGGTGTGACTGGGGACAGAAAGGGGCAGGGTACATATCCTCTTTTTTTTACAAGGAAATCTGGTAACCCTCCATCTAGATAAGACCATAATATAGAATCAATCTAGCAGTTGGGTATTTTAGGAAGGCTACACATTCTATAATAATTAGAAGTCCTAGTGGAAACAGGGCAGGATTAATTCGTCGAGGGCCCCTAGGCATACAGATACACTGGGCCCCCTGTCCCGCCCCACCCCACCATGCGCCCAGGTGGAAACAGGAAGCTGCGTCAGAGGGAAGCTTTGGGCAAGCAGCACCACTTGCAAAATTACAGTTCCCATTGCCTTTCTTACCTGCCTTGCTTGCTTGTCTTACTTTCCGTCAAGGGGGGGGGAGCCGCGTTGCTGATCAGGGGGGCCCGCGTTGCCGATCGGAGGGGGGCCCGCATTGCCGATCGATGCTGGAGGAGCCCATCATTGTTTGGAAAAAACAATGTTGATGCCCTCCTTCATCGGGCCCCCCTGACCATTTCGGGCCCTAGGCAAGTGCCTACTGGGCCTATTGGTTAATCCTGCCCTGAGTGGAAATGTAGGAGTTCATATAATCAGTTCTGTTTTCAGGCTATTTAGGAACTTGGATAACTAAAATTTCAGACAACAGACACACTAGTTTTGTTGGCTATTTAGAGAATTATAGAGCTATATGATTAGACAAAAGACTGGTGGGTGTGTAGGGTCATGAAATGGTTAACTGTTGTTTAAAATATTGCTCTGGCCTACATAGCTGAAAACAGTGTTTAATCTATTGACTGCATCTGCCTAAAATGTATGTCCCTACCTTACCACATTGTAAGCTGAATAGATAAGAGTTTGAGCCATGATGTACCCTGCCCTTCTGTACATTTAACTGTTAGAGTTAGATAGGTGTCCTGCTAGTGACCTGCTAGTGTGAGCTTAGAACCAATGAGTGTTAAGAAAAGTAACACGTGAAAAGCTTTTTCTAGAATTCAGTTTTATAGCCAGAAAAATGAATAAATATCTCTGTAACTTCCTGGTTTCGGCACTTCTGAGCCAGCTTGGAGCTCAGGGGTCCAGCATGCATGCTGTGAATAAAACTTGTACTTCTTCACGCCTCTGACTTTGTGTGTCCAAGTGACCTTTCATTTGGCGCCCGAACAGGGACTTGAAGGTCTCTTGACCACTGGTTACTCGATTGGTCACTTGTTTCTGGTCCTACGGCTGATATGTCTGCTTAGCCGGCTGCCTTCCTTTTGGGGGGTTGGCAGACCTCAGGACGTTGGACCGCTTCAACTGACTTATCTAGTCTCAGTTTAAAGTACAAGAATCTGTATCTGTATCTGTATCTGTACCTGGAGTGGCCACTATCTGGTAAGTGGGGATTGATCATCCCTATCCTGTCTCTCGTCTCCTGCCTAGTAAGCCACGTGATCTGTCGCTGAAAAGTTGTGGGAAAGGGATTCTAGGAACTGTTATTTTCTGGTTGAGTAACTGAACTAAAATCTGTTGTGTTTTGTGTGTTTGAGAGTGTCTGAGACGTCCTTGAGGACGAAGCGAGTGTGGACCTGTTAGTACTGCGTTTCCCTAGTCCAGAGATGGGCGGGGCCAGGAATTCAGGGAAGTGTTTTTGTCCTCCATTGCACAATGGGGGGATGTCTGTCTACCTGTGGGGATCCCTTGATATGTTAGCTAATTTTAAAAAAGGAATTTGTCTTTGATTATACTTAACAAATCAACCCTTATTTGTCTGTGCCAGTTAGAATGGCCGATTTGGTGTGGGCTGGCCCCCTCTGGCTCCCTGGAAGAGGACATAACCCGTCAAGTTTTTATGCATTCGTTTGCTGTCAGTTCCTCTTCCAGTCAGCCAATTTTTGCATTCCAATGGGAAAACCCTTCCACTGGACAAACCTCCTAAGTAACCTGGACCCGTCTACCCCAGGGCTTTAAAAATAGCCCCTCTCTATTCAGCACTGCCCTTGCTTCAGACCTTGCCAAATTCTTCCCTTCATCTGATTCCCAAGTCCTGCAGTATCCCGGGTTCTTTATGACTTCTGTCTGTTCAAATGTATCAGTGAAGTTTAAACTGTCAGTTGTTCACAGCATGAGAGGAGAGTACTTTTCCTTTTGTGCTGATAAGGGCCATGAAATGTGTAGCACTTCCAATGTGGTTTCTCCTGAAACAGATAAGTGGTTTTGCATTTGAAGTTTTTGGCTATGTTATAAAATGTATATGCATATTCAGAAATGCATATAAACGAAAAATATGATTTCTGGAACTTATATTCCATGCTAAAAAGAAGTTCTTTGTCCAAATTTAGTAGTTATTTGTCTAAATTTAAAAGTTCTGAAAAGGACTACATCTGTAATTTGATCTCTTTGATCTTTAAGCAACTCTCTCTCCTTTGTGAAATTCTGTAGGAAGGGGGAGTAAGTCTCTACTGAGACCCATGTTGATTGTAAAAAAAAAAAAAAATAAAAATGAACAATGTTTAAACTTGTGAGTACAGTAAAACTTTGGTTTGGGAGCATAATTTGTTCCAAAAGTATGCTTGTATTCCAGGGCACTAGTGTACAAAAATATACATACTTGTATTGTAAGCCCTTGCTCGTTTGGAACAGTCACTGCATTCCTGCAGCGTCATATAGAGAGGAACCATTGGCTCAGTTGTGAAAATGTGATGCTTCTATACTGTATGTACGTGTATTGCAAGACGTTACTGGTATAGCAAGTTAAAATTTAATCATTGCTTGTCTTATAGAACACTTGCAAACCAAGTTATTTGCAATCCAAAGTTTTACTGTATATTCCAATCTTTGTTTTGTATTTCTGTATATAAAAAATGTAAGTTTAGGTATAACAATGTAATTTTTAGGAATGCTTTTGTATTGAAGTAAATATTTTTGCCAGTCAGCTGATAGTGAAGGGACTGCTGCTTTAGAGAGCGCTTGTGTCAGACTACCCTGCTTAGTGGGTGGATCCAGAACTGCATTTAGCTTAATTTTATAAGTCAGCTCTTTGGGGTAGGAACCTGATATAGAATAGGGATTGAGAACAATTCTTATGTGTTAGTGCACATCTTAAGTTCAATTATTTTGTACCTTCTCTAATCTTTTGTAAACCACATAGCTCTTCACGGTATTGCGGTATATAAACTGTTATTATTATTATTTATCTGAGTCTTTCAGATAGTGGGTCTGCCTTTTAAATTTTCCTGTGGCCATATTTACATTGATTTCAAGTATGCCTTCCTCGTGTCACCTACCTTGGCTTTCAAATCTCCAAGGGTACCAGGTCCCTTCCTACACCGAGGTCTAGGCTGTCTGTAGTCTCCCTGTCCCTGATAACTGCAAGGCTCTGAGCACCTTTCTCAGTATTGCAGGATACTGTCCCATCTGGATCCCTGATTTCTCTACTATTGCTCGTCCTCTGTATGATTCCACCAAAGGCGCTGACTCAGCCCCTTTTGTCTGGACCCAACTTCAGGAGCGGTCTTTTCGCTGCCTCCAAAAACTTCTGACTCAGGCCCCTGCCTTCTGGCCCTTCTGCCCAAGAAGCTGAGCTGTATGCCCTCACTTCTGCCCTGCGCCACTCTGCCTCTCAGTCTTGCAATATATATACTGACTCCAAATATGCTTTCCTTAACTTGCATTCCCATAGGGCCATCTGGAAATATCGAGGTTTCATTACAGCCTCCGGCCGCCTGATCCACGTACAACTACCCTCACGTGTTTCTGTTATGCTCTGCCATGCTTACAGACGCGTGACGGACCTTGTCTCTCGTGGTAATGCCCTTGCCAACCGCACAGCCCGAGCTGCCAGTCTCTGCCCCCTCTTTCGGCTCCTCTGTATACAATCATTCCTTTTCTGGATTCCCTTACACCCCAGTACGCTTCTCAGGAACAGACTTGGGCATGCATTATTTTGGGCCAGTCTGTCCTGAAAGGGGGGTGGATACAAAATGCACCAATTCAAGTGCCAATCCAGACCCACACACTGATACTTCAAACGCAAGCACAGCGGGTACCCTCATATTCATTCCTCAACACCTGGCCCTCACGATTGTCAAAAGATGCCATGATCTGGCACACTCTGGAGAACCCGCTATGAAAATTGACTCTCAAGAGACATTTCTTTATCAATCACCTTGATCAGCTAGTCCGGAGTATGGTCCGACAGTGTGTTGTCGGTTCTAGAATAAAATTCCCAATCAGATGACTGCCACCTCTTGGATACCAACCTATTGGAACATATCCGATGCAGGTTCTGTCTGTAGATTTTACCCACATGCCCATTTCCCGTTCCCTCAGTACTTCCTAGTCTTCACAGACACCCTGACTAGATGGGTCAAAGCCTTCCTTACTTGCACTGAACGCGCCAGAGATGTAACCAAACACCTCCTGAATAATTCCGTGCCTTGATCTCCTTGTTTTTATAGGCAGTGACAATGGCCCTGCTTTCATTGCCGATGTTGTCCAACAAATTGCTCAGGCCCTCCAAATTGAATAGAAATTATATGCTGCTTACTATCCTGAGAGCTCTGGTCAGGTCGAAAGAATAAACAGAACTCTTAAGACCCTTCTCACAAAATGAATTGAAGAAACTAATCTGTCCTGGCCTGTCCTGCTGCCTTCTGTTCTTTTCAGATTAGATGCATCCCATCTAAGCCCCATTTGAGCTCATGTCCGGCCGGCCACCACCCATTGTGAACCCAGATCCTGGTTCCTTTGCTACTCTGGGATCAGATATCCTCTAGAGTCAGGTCCAGTCTTTAGCTAAAGCCCTTTAAGAGCTCCACAAATGGGTCCTGGAAAGGGCCCCACTATCGATAGCTACACAAGTCCATGGGTATGTCCCTGTAAATACAGTATGGCTAAAACTTGGAAGTCAGAACCCCTGAAACTTAGGTGGATAGGTCCTTTTACTGTAATAATTTCTTCTCTTACAGTTGTCAAGGTGTCCGGACATGAAACTTGGTTCCACTACAACACGGATCTTCAGCTGAAGCTTTCTAAGACCTCAAAAGTTCTGAATATTTACCACTGTACTTAGCAGGTGTTCTGAATATAATTCTTTATAAGTGTTTGAGTTTAATTGACTGCCTGTGGTTCACACTGCCTTTAGCAAGTGTCTTGAGTATAACTGTTTGAAGTTTTCTAAGTTGTGCCTGAAAGAAAAATGAGCTTCCTATGTTAGTATATATAGATATGATATTTGTGTTGCCCTCACTTATGTTTCTTTCTTCTGTATTTTGTACTTAACAAGTGCAGCCCCTTTGCCTGATGTTTGTTTGCATGAAGGAGTTAAGTACAGAAAGTGTCAAACGTTTGAGGGTATTTTCTGTTTCCAACCAACTGGTGATGAAGTTTAAAAGTGGGCGGAAATCTGCATTTATAATGTTGAGGGTCCACTTATCAACTAGACTCTTATTGTAGACCCCACTCGCCCGGTGTCTTTGTATTGTGATACATGTGTGCTATTTGATGTTTCTCAAGGTCATGGTACTACCCCTAATTCAGTTTTGTGTGGCTCCCTAGATTGACAGCATTATTATAACAAATGTGCTAAGTATATAGGTCTGTATAACCTGATGCCTTTTAAGAACTGCCCCTATGAGGAAACCTTCACTAATGGTGGAGCCTGTCCTTTATGAGAAAGTGTCTTGTGGGCCACCTACAATAACCCACACAAATATCCCCCTAATACCCCGTCTGCCTCCCTTACTATAGGTCCTAGCTCCGGCCCCTTGTGTACTACAGGCTACTGTAATCCCATGGTTTTCACTATCACTGACCCATATAACTGGAATGCCAATGTCCAAGTCCAGAAGGCCAGAGACTGCATGGCATTGTATATTGATGGTAAAAGGTGAGACTCAGGTACTGATGTATATGTCTGAATTGTATCCCGCTCATGTGCTCCTGTCCATCACTCTTTGGTGTTTCCCCAGTTTTATGAAATTATGAAAGTAGATACTAATATCCTGTAATCACTAGAAATCTGTTTATATAGTTTGCTGAAACTATAGGTCAGACTCTTAATGTTAGCAATTATTTTGTATGAGGAGGGACTGGTATGGGAGAACAGTGGCTATGGGAGGCAATGCAGCTGGACATGTTAAACCTGACTTCACAGACCCTCACTTTTACGTCAGGTCCACGACCTTCACGATGGGCCTTGTGAACCTCCATTGTTGCTTCCCACTGTCTTCAGCCCTTCAGACACTGCTTAATGGAACTTCCTATGAATGATGGTCAGCTCCTGATAGTTGATACTGGCTCTGTGATCTGTTTGCCTACCCTTGATTGCCTGCTAACTAGACTGGTACATGTGTGCTTTGCATGATTCGTCCCAGCTTCTTCCCGATGGTGAACACCTGGGAGCCCCTGTATTCAACACCAGAGGTCGCCAAAAGCGGTCTACTTCCACCAATTCCCTTAAAATAGGTGAATGGGGTGATGACTGGCCTGCAGAACGGATCATTGCTGCTTATGGACCTGCCACATGGACCGAGGATGACACCTGGGGCTATCGGACCCCAATCTATATGCTGAACTGCATTATTTGTCTATAAGCTGTACTTGAACTGATAACCAATGAGACCTCCCGAGCTTTGAGTACCATTGGCAGAGCGAATGCTAAAATGCGCACTGCTATTTATCAGAATCGTCTAGCTTTGGGCTATTTACTAGCTGCTGTGCCTGTGATAAATTCAACCTCTCCAACTGCTGCCTTGAACTTGAGTAAAGTGATTGAGAACGATGTGGATCGTATCACCAAACTGGCTCATGTTCCTGACCAGACCTGGCGTGACCTTACTGCAGACTGGATCTCTGGTACCTTCAGCTCCTGATTGCCCTCTGGTTCAGCATTGAAGATCATCTTGCTGGTTGCTGCCCTGTCTTCTCTGCTCCTTTGCTGCCTGCCCTGTGTGGTCCCCATAGCCATAAAGCTGCTCCACTGAACTATGGACTCTGTTGTCAAACGTTCCACTGCTGCATTGGCCCTCTCCCAGTATCGTCCCTTACCCACTGGGGACCCCGACTTTCCTGATCCCTAACTTTATTTTGTCAGGCTTGGCTCCTTAGGTACGCCAGCCTGAAAGGGGGGAATGTAGGGTCATGAAATGGTTAACTGTTGTTTAAAATATTGCTCTGGCCTACATAGCTGAAAACAGTGTTTAATCTATTGACTGCATCTGCCTAAAATGTATGTCCCTACCTTACCACATTGTAAGCTGAATAGATAAGAGTTTGAGCCATGATGTACCCTGCCCTTCTGTACATTTAACTGTTAGAGTTAGATAGGTGTCCTGCTAGTGACCTGCTAGTGTGAGCTTAGAACCAATGAGTGTTAAGAAAAGTAACACGTGAAAAGCTTTTTCTAGAATTCAGTTTTATAGCCAGAAAAATGAATAAATATCTCTGTAACTTCCTGGTTTCGGCACTTCTGAGCCAGCTTGGAGCTCAGGGGTCCAGCATGCATGCTGTGAATAAAACTTGTACTTCTTCACGCCTCTGACTTTGTGTGTCCAAGTGACCTTTCAGGTGGAGATTAGATTTGGCCTGTTTTCAGACTTTTCCCCCCAAAACATTTGGATATTTTTTTTCAGTTTGTTAAGCTTTTGTTAATAAAAATTTTGAAATGTGCTAGAATTTTAAAACATGTACAACTTGCCTATGCACATTAATTCATATGTGAATCTTTTCAAAGGTTTGAAGTGCAGGAATTCAACAGAAAGCTGCTATGAAGAGATGCTGAAAAGTTCTCAGCCCAACTAAGAAGGGAATGACGTGGAGCCAAGAAACGTAGAATTCATTCTACATATTCACCCCTAAGTTCAATACACTTGGCACATCATGTCTGAAGTTTCTGTAACCTTTCC
Organism: Geotrypetes seraphini; assembly: GCF_902459505.1. Lineage (NCBI taxonomy): Eukaryota > Metazoa > Chordata > Amphibia > Gymnophiona > Dermophiidae > Geotrypetes > Geotrypetes seraphini. The sequence goes on along the minus strand of NC_047088.1, from coordinate 109,689,671 downwards.
CAAAAAATACTCTGTTGTCTGGTTACTGAAATATTGTTCCGCTGCTGCAATCACCTCCAAATCACTCAAAAATTGTTGCCCTTTCAAATTCTTTTTAATGTTTGGAAACAGAAAATAGTTAGATGGAGAAAGATCTGATGAGTAGGGTGAACAGTCTATGCACTGAAACCCCAACAATCATTGTTTTGCCAGCCTATGAGCGAGCACGGGCATTGTCTTGCAAAAAGAGAACTCCTTTCCACAGCTTACCTCTCCTTTTTTCTTTAATCGGCACAGCAAGTTACAGTAGTATTCGGCATTAACTATTTGGCCCCTTGGAAGATAGTCATTTATTACATCACCTTCCTGATCTCAAAATATTGTGGCTGTGACCTTTCCTGCTGACTTTTGGGTCTTGAATTTCCTTGGTCTTGGAAAACCTGAGTGCCGCCATTGCATGTACTGTTGTTTTGTCTCAGGATCATAGTGGTATAACCATGTTTCAGCAACAGTAAAAGTTGGCACCAGCTCGCTGAACATGCTGCAAAATCAACTTGGAAGTATCCACTCGACGTCGTTTTTCATCAGCATTCAAACATTTGGGCACTCACTTGGCTGACTGCTTCTGCATACCCAGCTGGTTGTGGATTATACACCCAACACATTCCCCTGGATATGTGTAGTGTCTCAATAATTGTTCTAGCCAATATCTGCTGATCTGCCAAAATGGACATGTCAACAGTTTCAGGAGTTGACACCATTTGAGGCTTCCCACACCTTGGTGCATCTTTGGTCTGAAAATCTCCATGCTGAAAGTTTGCATACTACTTCTTTACTGTGGAGTATGATAGTCATTTGTCATCAATGTTTGCTTCATATATTCATGAGTTTCCTTCGGAGTTTTCTTCTGCAGAAATAGGAATGTCATGATGGCTCTGAGTTCCACATTTGAAAATTCCACACTTTTCGTTGACATGGTTCAATCAATGATCTGAAACTTTCAAAACATATCATTACAATTCTGCAAATTGGCACTTTGCAAAATAAAATAATACTCTTCAGCTACAGTGGCAAAATAACACTTAGAATTTAGGAAGTTGGTTGGGCTGAAAACTTTTCAGCATCCCTTCGTATTGGCTCTGGCTGTCATGGCAACGGGGAGGCTGTCTGTACTCTGTGTAGACTCCTCCCATTGCCAAGAACAGAGAGCTACTATTGACTAATTTGAAAGATTCAGAGGGGGTTTTTCAGCCTGGGAACAGTAAAAAGGAAAAGGCAGAAAACTGTGTGTATGAGAAAGAGAAGTGAGCAGTTTGGAGTAGGGAGAAGCAACCTGACTCTCTCTGGTTAATAGTTTTGTGGGAGCTGGCAGAGAATTTATCTAAGTAGCTGGCTACCTCTATCTATATAGCTCTGGTGATCAGTGTCCCAGAACCCTGAATATACTGGTAAAAAGAGAATTTCTATTTGTCTTATTTACTTTTTCTTTTACCTGATAGTGTTGTGGCCTGCCACAGTGTACTGTAGGAAGCCAGGGGTTACACAAAAGTGAGCAAGCATGAAGCTGTTTTTTTTGTGTGCACTAAGGAGCCCTTTTACTAAGTTGCACTGGGCTTACTACTCCTTACATGGGCCTTTCCCATGCACTAAGTCCATTTCTAGGAGAGCCATCAAAAGAGGCTTTTTTCTATTTATTTTATTTTTGGCCATGCACTAAGGTGAGCAATCCAATTAACAAAATTACTGCCTCCTATTTAGGATGACTAAGGGCTCCTGCATTAGGGACACACTAAGCAACTAGCATGATGGAAATGTTAGCGCGCTTGCTGATTAGAGCATCCATGCTGATTCGTCACCCATGACATGCTCCCTACCAAAAAAAAAGAAATATTGCTCACTTAGAGCTCCTTTTATGAAGCCGTGGTAGCGGCTTCAGCGCGCGCAACTTTTCATCACGCGCTAACCCCTGCGCTAGCCAAAAAACTACCGCTACCGTGGCTTCGTAAAAGGAGCCCTTAGTGTGTGCAGATGGCAAAATTAATGCAGAATACTTTGGCACATCTTGCATTAGGCCATTTTTACTGTGTTAGACATGCATTAGTGCCTAATGAAGCTTAGGCACTCTCCTTTTTAAGGCACACATATTTATATGGCTATACTTAACCCCCTTGAAATTACATGTCAAAGAAATTACATGTCAAAAAAAGAATCTGTATAATATTGAAGAGAATGTAATACTAATATCTATTTATCTGCTTTATAGACCATGTTTCTGAAAATTTACACCAGGCAGGAACAGGGCAGGATTAATTTGTCGAGGGCCCCTAGGCACACAAGTACACTGGGCCCCCTGCCCCGCCCCACCCCACCATACGCCCAGGCGGAAACAGGAAGCTACATCAAAGGGAAGCTTTGGGCAAGCAGCACCGCTTGCAAAATTACAGTTCCCGTTGCCTTTCTTACCTGCATTGCTTGCTTGTCTTACTTTCTGTCAATGGGGGGAGGAGGGGCCCGCGTTGCCGATTGGGGGGGGGGGCGCGTTGCCAATCGATGCTGGAGGGGCCTATCGCCGTTTGGAAAAAACAGTGTTGATGCTCTCCTGCATCGGGCCCCCTTAACCATTTCGGGCCCTAGGCATGTGCCTACTTGGCCTATTAGTTAATCCTGCCCTGGGCAGGAACACCAATCACAATCCACAATGATAAAATTGTTATGGATTCGTCGTCTGTATGTGGTGGGAGTTCAAGAATTCTGGGGAAAAGGTGAGACAAAATTAAATATATAAAAAGTCCAGTTAAATTTGGACTTTAAGGGCTCCTTTTACTAATGTGCGCTAGCGTTTTTAGCATGTGCTTAGCGTGCGCTACAATGCCGCACACGCTAAACGCCAACACCTCCATAGAGCTTGCGTTAGTATTTTTCATTTAGCGTGTGGTTATCAGGCGCTAATCTTTAACGCGTGTTAAAAACGCTAGCGCACCTTAGTAAAAGGAGCCCTAAGTTGCATCTTTTGGGGCTTTTGGAGGAAAGTCGAAGTTTAGGACCAAATGTAAAATTTGTATCACAATTGTTTTTAGTCACAAACATTTTAATTACTGTCCTGGGACCTGGGTTGAGATGTTTTTGGAATGGACATCTAAAGAATTAGAGATAATGTCAGATGAAAAGATAACTATGATCTTGAAAGGGAAACATGAACTGCTCCCCTACTCATACTTACTAAAAAGGACACGTTACAGCCTACAAAGAGTCCAATTTTCCCCAGGACCAACAGACTTGAACTCAAAAATAGAGCACTGGATTAGAGAAACTTAGAAAGTGACAGTGGAAAAAGACCATACCGCCTATCCAAGCTGCCTATCTATATCAACTATAAAACTCTAAAATGTCTTCCTCTTCCTCAGAGATCCTCTGTACTTATCCCATGTTTTCTTAAATTCAGATACTATCCTTATCTCTGCCACCTCCACTAGGAGGCTGTTCTATGCATCCACTAACCTTTTTGTAAAGAAAATTTTCTTCCCTGTTGATATTCTCTCTAGAATATTTATTTATTTATTCAGTTTTCTATACTGTTCTCAGGGGAGCTCAGAATTGTTTACATGAATTTATTCAGGTACTCGAGCATTTTTCCCTGTCTGACCCGGCAGGCTCACAATCTATCTAATGTACCTGGGGCAATGGGGGGGTTTAATTGACTTGCCCAGGGTCACAAGGAGCAGCATGGTTTGAACCCACAACTCAGGATGCTGAGGCTGTAGCTTTAACCACTGTACCACACTCTCCCTATATTGTTCATATATCTATGTTGAGTATGAAGCCGAGGCACAGATGTGCTGAATGAGTGGACACAGGTATTCTAGATATAAGGTACAACTAGATATAAGGTACAACTATATAAGGTATTCTAGATATAAGGTATTCTAGATATAAGGTTCAACTATATGAGGTGCCACTGAAAGGTTCTCTGACCAACCAAGAAAAGAATGATGTGGAGCCACGAAACTTAAAAGTTATTTCACACTTTTCTTGACACTTTTTGTTTCATTTATTCGAAACAAAAAGTGTCAAGAAAAGTGTAGAATAATTTGTAAGTTTCATGGCTCCCCATCATTCTCTTCTTGGTTGGGCTGAGAACATTTCAGCGGCCCCTCGTAGAGCATATGAGAATGAGACACAGATGAACAAAGTGTGAGACAGGAATACAGATGTGCTGAATGAGCCTGAACTGCTCTTAGCTTTGATGGTAGGGATGGGCGAGTACTCTCCTCCCACTGCTAGAGTCGATCCCATTCAAAAAGACATCATACATTTATAAACTAGGCATCTGCAGTTCTCCCTAGTGAAAGGGTGTGGAGAGGTGGCATGTAGTGAAATCAAAGTGAGAGCAAGTTAGACCTGTTGTTCTAGTGTTCAATTAGCTTTTTCCACCCTCCAGCAATTTAAGCATCTAGAATGAGGATGAAAAAAAATAAACAGTGGAGAGAAAAGATACAAAAGTAGGCAGAAGCTCTTTTCTTCAGTTCATAAAAAGTCCCAAATTTCAGATGGTCAATGATTCACTGTACAAAAAAATATATTTTGTTAGGTTTTCATTGTAAGAAAATGTCTGAAACATTCAGTACAATAAAGAAAAACTGTGTCCCTGTGCCAGTCCCTTGAGCCATCCACTTATAGAGTTAATAAAGCCATATACTGTACCAATTTATTTATCTTATAAGCCACAACTTTCAGAGGCTGATACAGAAAGCAATTACAAGCTCAGCAGCACAGTTACCACATGGTAAACAGACATGTGCACGTTACTGGCCAAGCAATGCAAAAAGGGGATCAGTACAAGTTTAAATCATGCAATTTACATGGTCGCAAATTGCCTGGTAAAGAGGCCTTTAAGTATTCTGCAGTAATACAAACAGCGGTTTTGATGAGCGCACACTATTAGAAATTTTTTTTTCCAGGTTCAGGACAGGAAGGGTTACTTGAGAAGTTTCTTGCAAGATTTTTTTTTTTGCCCTTTTTTTTGCCTTTCAAAGCAATGAGAACTTTCAACAAGTGATGTGCACTTGTCTCAAGAGAAATTAGGTTTATCCCAATAATGATATAGTATAGGAGGCAAAGAACTTCTGCACATGGAAGAAGAGCGAAACTTGGGCGTGATTATTTCGTTTCACAGTCATAAGTGCGCAAAACAAATGCGTGCCGACATTTGAGAGCGGACAATTGAGCGCAAGACTTCAGCGCACCGCTCTAAAAGCTTATTTTAAAGGGCTCCGACGAGGTGTGTGAGGGGGAACCCCCCCACTTTACTTAATAGTGTTGGCGCTGCCGTTGGGGGTAGTTTTGGGGGTTGTAACCCCCCATTATACAGAAAACTTAACTTTTTCCAGAAAAAATAGGTACAAAGTTAAGTTTTCTGTATAATGTGGGGGGTTACACCCCCCCCACGCCCCCCCAACACGGTAGCACAAACAGTATTAAGTAAAGTGGGGGGTTCCCTCCCCACACTCCCCGTCGGAGCCCTTTAAAATAAGCTTTTAGAGCAGTGCGCGTTTGTCTGGTGCGCTTTTGTCCCGTCACCATTATTTCTGATGATCTCAGGGTGGCAAAACAGGTAGAAAAAGCAACGGTCAAAACCAGGAAGATGCTTGGGTGCATAAGAAGAGGAATGGATAGTAGGAAAAGGGAGGTGATAATGTCATTGTGTAAGCCTCTAGTGAGGCCCCATTTGGAATACTGTGTGCAATTTTGGAGACTGCATCTTCAAAAATATATATGGTAAATAGGATGGAACTGGTCCAGAGGGCTGCTACATAATTGGTTAGTAGTCTTTGTCATAAATCATATGGGGACAGGCTTAAGAGAACTTAATATGTATACTCTGGAAGAAAGACAGGAGAGAATGAATATGATATTGATGTTTAAATATCTTTATGGCATTAATGTACAGAAGATAAGTCTTTTTCAAATGAAGGAAAACTCCAGAAGGAGAGGACATAGGATGAAGTTAAGAGGTGATAGGCGCAAGAGCAATGTAAGAAAATACTTCTTTACAGAAAGGGTGGCAGATGCATGGAATGAGTGGAAGTGGGGGAGATGAAGACTGTATCTGAATTCAAGATAGTGTAGGACAGGCATGTGGGATCTCCTAGGGAGAGGAAGAGATAGTAGATGCTGTGGATGGGCAGCCTTTATCTGCTGTCATGTTTCTATGTTTTACAAACCCACTGTAGCAATGCTGTTATGATAAATGCACTGAAGCCCACAGGAACCGAATGGGCTTCTGTGCATTTACCAAGGGTGCACCGCTACCACGGTTTTGTAAATGGGGCCTATAATCATTTGAGAACTTATATGCTTTTTTGTCTGGAAAGAAACAATAAAGATTTTTTAAAAGAGAAAAAAGTGCCAAATATCTGCACCTTGTTTTTTTGAATGTTTATCAGTAAAATATTGTCTCCAAAATTGTTGATAACAATCTTTTTTATCGGCACATGTTCTGAAACAAATGCATGCATTTATGGTTAACCGGTTTTTATTGAAAGCTTCCAATAGTACAGAGACCCAAACTACAGATATCAGAAAAAAACATAAGACATCCCCAACTAGTCACAAGACCCCCTCCCCTACTCCATCTAAACCTCCACCCTCTTACCCAACCCCCCCCCACTAGAAAACAAGGAACAGAGCTTCCCTAGAAGACTTGAACTCTTATAGTCCTCCGAGGTAGAAAGAAAAGAGAGAAAAAGAGAAAGAATAAAAAACCAGAGCATCACACCCGACGTCCCATACCACCCAACCATCAAAGCCAAAGGAATTACTCTACGGAATTTAGAATACCACTACGGATCCGGGATGGTAAAGACTGAATGTAAGAATCCCAAATTTGAAGTAATTGCCTCCCTACATTCAAGCAATAACAAAGTTGTAAACGATTCCGCCAATTCCAATATGAAAGTGAAGCATCAATCACCCAAACTGAGACGATTACTTTTTTCCCCAGAACTCCCACTTTACGCATGAATTGGTGATGGCCCTGCAAGGGAAGACGAAAAGCCTCATATTTATCAAGCAAGAGGCCTGCCAGAGAGAATGGAATAGAGCAGTGAAGGATCTGCTCCACATATGCTAAAACCGATTTCCAAAAATATGTAATCTTCGAGCAAGACCAGAATGCATGATAAAATGAGTGAGCCTGTTGGGAGCATTAGGTGACAAATAGGTGAGGCTGCATAGCCTGAGCGATGTAGCTGACTGTGTAAAATAGGCTTGATAAAAGAACCCGAAATTAACACTCACGAAGTTATGCACTGACAGAAATCTCTGAAATACATTTAACCAAAGCCAACAGATTTAAAGAATCATCTGGAAGACCCAGATCTTGGCCCCGAGAGCACAATGCATCCCGATTCAACACCCCATAGAGTCAATGAAAATCTTTGTAAAGCCCAGAAGCTGTAAAGCCATCAGCCAGATAGGGGTCTAAGAGCTCTTGTAATTTAGCATCAATAGGAAAAGACAGATTCAAAGGACCCAGAGAGCATACATAGTGTTGTAGTTGTTTGTAGGATAAAAAGTCACCTATAGTTAGAGCACAGATAGATCGAAGATTGGCCCAGGGCTTCAATTTGCCATTGTCCTACAAGATATGGGCCAGCAATTTGAGATCATGAGAAACTAGACGACGAAAACTGGCATTGTACACCTGCATTGACAACCCTCACAGAACAGTGTTAACAGAGATTTATAATTTATTGCTTTTGCTATTCTTGATGTATATCTAAATCGATGCTGTGGGTTCTTTCTCTGTCCAGCAGGAAGAGTTCTTAGTGAAGTTGGGAGAAAAGGCTGATTTCTACTTAAATTACTAGTTGTATTAGAAATGGAACTGAGGCTTGGAAGCTCGAAATGCGCTAGGGAGACAAAATTCCTGGAAGCTACACAGGATTGTTTCATGGAACAGCTTGTTAGAGAACCGACGAGAGGAAATGCCACTCTGGATCTAATCCTAAATGGGTTAAGGGGACCTGCAAAGGAAGTAGAATTAGTGGGACCGTTGGGAAACAGCGATCATAATATGATCAAGTTCAAGGTTGAGGTAGGAGTGTCAAAAGGCAAGAGATCCATTGCGACAACTTTTAACTTCAGGAAAGGAAACTACGAAGCAATGAGGGAATTGGTAAGGAAGAAACTTAGGAACACTTCCAAAACATGGCTAACGGTAAATCATGCCTGGTCCTTCTTCAGGGACATGGTGAGCGAGGCGCAAAATCTGTATATCCCCAGATTCAGGAAGGGGTGTAAAAAGAATCGAACAAAAGACCCGGCGTGGATAATCAAAACAGTGAAGGAAGCGATAGGCAATAAGAAAAAATCATTCAAGAAATGGAAAAAGGACAAAACTGAGGGGAACTGGAAAGAGCACAAGAAACATCAAAAAGAATGTCACCGTGAGGTTCGGAAAGCCAAAAGAGAGTATGAAGAGAGGCTAGCCAGGGAAGCAAGAAATTTCAAACCATTCTTCAGATATGTTAAAGGGAAGCAGCCGGCTAGAGAGGAAGTGGGACCGCTGGACGACGGAGACAGGAAGGGAGTGCTGAAGGAGGAGAAGGTAGTGGCAGAAAGGCTTAACATGTTCTTCTCGTCTGTATTTACAAACGAAAACACGTCCAACATACCGGAACCTGAGCAATTCTTCAACGGAAGTCAGGCAGAAAAATTAACATCCATAGAAGTGAGCCTTGAGGACGTTCGTAGGCAGATAGAAAAACTAAAAACTAACAAATCCCCGGGTCCGGATGGCATACATCCAAGGGTTCTGAAGGAATTAAAGGAGGAGATAGCGGAACTACTGCAGCAAATTTGCAACTTATCCCTGAAAACAGGCGAGATCCCGGAAGATTGGAAGATAGCCAACGTTACGCCCATCTTTAAAAAGGGATCAAGAGGTGACCCGGGAAACTACAGGCCGGTGAGCTTGACTTTGGTTCCGGGGAAAATGGCAGAAGCACTGATAAAAGAAAACATCGATCAATATTTTGAAAAACATGAACTTCTGATAACCAGCCAGCATGGTTTCTGCAAGGGAAGATCGTGCCTAATGAACTTATTGCACTTCTTCGAAGGGATCAACAAACGGATGGACAAAGGAGACCCCATAGACATCATATATCTAGATTTCCAAAAAGCCTTTGACAAGGTGCCCCATGAACGTCTACTCCGGAAACTGAAGAACCATGGGGTGGAAGGAGACGTACATAGATGGATCAGAAACTGGTTGGAGGGTAGAAAACAAAGGGTAGGAGTGAAGGGTCACTACTCCGACTGGAGGAGGGTCACGAGTGGTGTCCTGCAGGGCTCGGTGCTCGGGCCGCTGCTATTTAATATCTTCATAAATGATCTAGAAACAGGAACGAAGTGCGAGATAATAAAATTTGCGGACGACACCAAACTATTTAATGGAGCTCGGACTACAGAGGACTGCGAAAAGTTGCAAAGGGACTTGAACAAATTAGAAGAATGGGCGGCGAAATGGCAGATGAAGTTCAACATTGAAAAATGTAAAGTATTACATGTGGGGAGCAGAAACTCGAGGTACAACTATACAATGGGAGGGATGTTATTGAATAAGAGTACCCAGGAAAGGGACTTGGGGGTAATGGTGGACATGACAATGAAGCCGTCGGTACAGTGTGCAGCGGCCGCTAAGAGAGCGAATAGAATGCTTGGTATAATCAAAAAGGGTATTACAGCCAGAACGAAAGAAGTTATCCTGCCGTTGTATCGGGCGATGGTGCGCCCGCATTTGGAGTACTGCGTCCAATATTGGTCGCCGTATCTTAAGAAGGATATGGCGTTAGTCGAGAGGGTTCAAAGGAGAGCAACACGTCTGATAATAGGTATGGAAAACCTGTCATATTCTGAGAGATTGGAGAAGCTGGGTCTCTTTTCCCTGGAGAAGAGGAGACTTAGAGGGGATATGATAGAGACTTACAAGATCATGAAGGGCATAGAGAGAGTAGAGAGGGACAGATTCTTCGAACTTTTGAAAAATAAGAGAACAAGAGGGCATTCGGAAAAGTTGAAAGGGGACAGATTCAAAACAAATGCTAGGAAGTTCTTCTTTACCCAACGTATGGTGGACACCTGGAATGCGTTTCCAGAGGACGTTATAAGGCAGAGTACGGTACTGGGGTTCAAGAAAGGATTGGACAAATTCCTACTGGAAATGGGGATAGAGGGGTATAGATAGAAGATTACTGCACAGGTCCTGGACCTGTTGGGCCGCCGCGTGAGCGGACTGCTGGGCACGATGGACCTCGGGTCTGACCCAGCAGAGGCATTTCTTATGTTCTTATGTCATAATGAATGTGTTTTTTTGCCATTTTATTATATCCTTGATGAAATGGTATAGAATTTATTGTTCTGAGTGGAAGAGAATGTTCTTTATAGCTGTGCAATATGACCTGTCTTTTCTCCCTTGTCAAAAAATAGTGCACCAAGATTCAAAAACTAATCAATAAAGTGAATTAGCCACCAAATAAAGATATGTAGAAAACTACTCACTGGTTCCTCAGTTTGCCACACAATGATAGAGTATGGTAGCTGTCCTCATAGGAACTTTATAGCGTGTATAGTTTTCATTATTTTTGTACTTTTCTTTTCCTTTTTTACTTTAGTGTATTCAATAATTTATAACTCTGAGATACTTATGCCTAGTATGTTATCATTTTTAGCAAAAGTGGTGATAATAACAGTCACTTAGCTTTAGTCTAGCTCTGGGTCTAGCTCGATCCCCACCGACGCGTTTCACACTTTCATCAGGGTCGGGGAAGGAGCACGCTGAAAAAAACAACGACATCGGATACATTAAAAAAGAGCTTTTAAAGTAGAAAAGACCCAGTCATTTAGAAAACAATTTATAGTAAAATCTATTAAGCATACCAGAGCAGAATCTTTTCCTAGCTGAACGCTAGATCCATAGTTAAAGAGCCGGAAGTGTAGCCATTACGGTTTGAAGGGGCTAATAAACTGAAAAAACCCCGGTCACATGACCCAACTTTAACCTATGAAATCAACCGAAATTGATCTTTAACAACTAAAACCAGACTGTCCTGAAGAGGTAATCATATGCTCGCTGTTAACCAATCAGTGGATTGGTTCAATCCATAAGGATACATAGTGTTGAGATTATACATCCACCGAAGTTCTTTAATATTTAAACTATGCTCATAGTTTCCTCCCTCCCACCCAACTCGAACTGTGTCAATAATACGCCATTTAAGGTCCGAGATTTTATGTTTCATTAGGGACCAATGCCGAACTAATGGGGCTGTTTCAGTTCCCGTATTAACACGTGATTTGTGTTCGTTTAGTCTAACATTCATGGGTCTGCTGGTACGCCCTACATAGATTTTCGGACACGGGCACACGATCATGTAAATAACATGATCCGTTTTGCAATTAGTCCTAGATTTAGCTGTATATATTTGACCTGTTTGAGGGTGACACCAAGATTCCCCTTCAAGGGCATATTCACACCATTGACATTGGCCACATATGTAGTGGCCATTGATGATAGAGGAATCAGTTTGTTTACGTTGACTATGCCCAATAAGTTCCCCTAGATTTTTTGCTCGTTTAAATGCGAAGATGGGAGGGTCACATTGGGCTCCCATGGTCAGTTGAATAATGTGCCAATGTTTGAGAATGACCCTCTTAATATCGACAGCCAGGTGAGAGAATTGCTGAACAAAGACCATTGATTTCATTTCTTCTGAATCTTGTTTATATTGAAGGAGTAACGGTCTGTGAGCATATTTTGCTCTGGTATAGGCCTGATGTACGATATATCTGGGGTAACCACGCTGTTTGAATCGATCTTTGAGTATTCGGGCTTGGATCTTATATTCAGCCTTAGAATGACATAATCTTCTCAAACGTAAAAATTGGCTATGTGGTAGACTATTTTTAAGTTGTACTGGGTGAAAGCTGTGATAACGGATTGGTTAACAGCGAGCATATGATTACCTCTTCAGGACAGTCTGGTTTTAGTTGTTAAAGATCAATTTCGGTTGATTTCATAGGTTAAAGTTGGGTCATGTGACCGGGGTTTTTTCAGTTTATTAGCCCCTTCAAACCGTAATGGCTACACTTCCGGCTCTTTAACTATGGATCTAGCGTTCAGCTAGGAAAAGATTCTGCTCTGGTATGCTTAATAGATTTTACTATAAATTGTTTTCTAAATGACTGGGTCTTTTCTACTTTAAAAGCTCTTTTTTAATGTATCCGATGTCATTGTTTTTTTCAGCGTTCTCCTTCCCCGACCCTGATGAAAGTGTGAAACGCGTCGGTGGGGATCGAGCTAGACCCAGAGCTAGACTAAAGCTAAGTGACTGTTATTATCACCACTTTTGCTAAAAATGATAACATACTAGGCATAAGTATCTCAGAGTTATAAATTATTGAATACACTAAAGTAAAAAAGGAAAAGAAAAGTACAAAAATAATGAAAACTATACACGCTATAAAGTTCCTATGAGGACAGCTACCATACTCTATCATTGTGTGGCAAACTGAGGAACCAGTGAGTAGTTTTCTACATATCTTTATTTGGTGGCTAATTCACTTTATTGATTAGTTTTCTCCCTTGTGACAGTAGAGGATGGCATGGGAACTCTTAATTTAGTATTATATTTAAGGGAAGGGGTTTTGCATATACTTCATGCCTTTTTCAGTTGTAGATCAAGGTGAGACAGGAGGGTATAGGTACAGAGGGTATTTTCTTGTCCACAGATGGTTTACAATCTGAAGCAATGGAGGGTTAAGTGACATGTTAAAGATTGCATTAACCAAATGGGATTTGAACCAGGTTCCCTGGGGCTCTGCCTGCTTCTCTAACCATTAGGTTACTGAATATCGAGTTAAATAAAGCATAAAAATCAATGCTTTTGTATTGATTTTTACAATTGTATATGACTCAATATTCAAATGATGTGGTAAGGGATGGGGGGGGGGTAGGGAAGGGGATGGCACTTGTATACCACCTTCTTGTGGTTACACATTCAAAGTGGTTTACATATATACAGGTACTTGTTTTGTACCTGGGGCAATGCAGGACACGTGACTTGCAGTAAGTAGATTGTTTAAATGCTGGCTGCAGTGCTTAAGAAACCATATATATTCAATATCACTATCTGGATAGGCAATCGTTCTATATATACATAGACAGTGCTAGCTGCCAGTGGCTACATATAGTGGGAGAGGGGGAATGGGACTTGTATACTGCTTTTTTGTGGTTACACACTCAAAGCAGTTTACATATAACCAGGTACTTATTTGTACCTGGGGAAATGGAGGATTAGTAGCAGCACTGGGATTTGATCTCACAACCTCAGGGTGCTGTGGCAGTAACTCTACCACTAGGCTACTCCTCAGCTGTTATGGACAAAATTCTATAAATGGCGTTGAAAAATTGGCACCTAAAAAAGAAGTGCTAAGCACCATTCTATAAATGGCATTCTGAGTTGGGTCCCATTATAGAATATCAACTAGTGCTGGGATCCACGTCTAACTTTTAGGTGTTAGCATTTATAGCAGCTGAAACCTGTGCTTAAATTAGGCGCAGATAATGTGTATTCTGTAGCAGTGTGCACAAATTCTTGGAGTGCCCATGCTTCTCCTATGGCCATGCCTCCTTTCCAGATCCACACACAACAATTTATGCATACATCTTTATAGAACAGCACCTAGCAAGATGTGCATGTAAATAATAATTACTGTCAATCAGCACCAATAATTAATTATTAGTACCCAATTATTGATGCTAGTTGTCTCGTTATGCAATTAAATTGTGTGTGCAAATTGGGCAAACCCCCAAATTTGCACACACAATTTTGTGTACCATATATTACTCCTGGTGGAATTCTGTGCAAAAAAATTCAAAATTCTGTGCACAAAATTAGCAAATTCTGCAAGTTTATTTGTCACAATTTAAACAATATTTTTGCTAATTATTATCCATATTCCATATAAAACATTTAAAATAAAATGTTTTTCTTCTGCCTTTGTTGTCTGGATATTTATTTTTTCATCATATTAGTTCCAGTTTCTCTTTTCTGCTTTCCTGTTGTCTGATAATTTTCTTTCAAGCAGCTACTATTCATTTGCCTTTTCTCCTCTCTCCTGTCTAGTCCCTCACTACACCTGCTCTGATATATTGATCATTACTTTTTAGTTCTTTTCTGCCTCTTTCTTACCATTCTTCTCCTCTTTTTCACTTTTCAACTACCTATCAAATTTCCATCTTTTCTCCCATTCCTTCCTCAGCCCTCCATTCCCTTTCATCTTCAACGAACCCTCATTACCATATTTCTACCCTCTGTAATATCTCTCCTGATATGTTTTCTTGCCACCCTTTCCTTTGCCTCAGGGATCTGCCATTTTCAGTTTCCCTTCCTCCACCCTTATAGCCCAGCATCTGCTCCCTCTTCCTTCCCTCCCCACCCTCATAGTTTGATATCTCCCTCTTTCTTCCCTCCTGCATTCGCTCCCATGGTCCAGCATTTCCCCCACTCTCTTCTCATTGCCAGATATCTCCCCATCATTCCATTCTACTCCTGGATCCAACATCTCCCTCCTTCTCTACCTCCTGTGTATCTCTCCCTCCCTGTCATTCATCCCCATGTCCAACACTTCTCTTTCTCCCTCCCTTGCATCTCTCACCATACCGCATTCTCTCCCTTTCATCCTTTCTTCCACTGTCATAGCCAATATTTTTGTTTCTTTGTGATTGTCTACCATCTCTCTCCCCCTCCCCCCTGCCTTGTGCTATGAGTCAAACCTCTCTATCTACCCCGTACATCATCTTTCCCTTCCTCCCCTCCATGTTTATCATTTCATCCTCTCCCCTCACCATGCATATATCCCCCCCCCACTTTGCCAGCATCTTTCCTTCCTTTCACCCCTTCCCTTGTGCTAGCATCTTTTCTTCCTCTCACTCCTTCCCTCCCCATGTCTGCATCTTTCCTTCTTCCCCTCCTCGGTACTCTTCACATCATGAATGCTGAAACTATAAAAATGAGTATACTGTATTTTATTACACAGAAAGCTAAAGACATACAGTACTTTAACATATAGGAGACAACTTTTTATATTAATTGATGGTGCTAAGCCCATGGAAATTACCCCTCCCTGGGCACAATCAAATAATCTGCTCAATATTGGAGGTGTCCAAGCACACACAGAGCTGGCTTCTATGTTTAAGGATGTTACAGAATGTCCAAAGTCATGTAGTCAGCATATACATCTCAGTACTGTGCCAAACAAAAATAAGAACTGTTTTCATTTTTGTCTTCTACATCACGGGCAGCCAATACTGTAAGAGAGTTTTTCAGCGAACCAAAAACAAGTTCTTCATGAAAATGATTTCACATTCAAGTGACTATAAACAACTTGGTCTCTATTTTTTCTCTCTAAGCCTCTTTCTTGCTAGCTTATTAATATTCCATTCTTTGTTTCAAGTATCACTATGGACCTAATCTTACATGTTGCATCAGCTGAAAGGCTTGCTTTGTTGGGTCACGGTATCAACAGTGATTCCCACATGCTGACTGCCGCTAACCTGGAAGTCTCCCCTTCTGAGGAAAGACTTCCAGGTTAGCGGCAGGCAGTGTGTGGGGAATCATTGCCAATAGTGTGACCTGATGAGGCTGACATCATCAAGATTCTGCAGGGGAAAGGGGAATTTTGCCCCACTGTGCAATTCTGTGGAAATTCTGAGTTATGCAGAATTCCACCAGGAGTAATATACAGAATCCAGGGCATATGTATAGCTATGCTATTTGTTATTTGTAAAGCTCTGTTGAATATTGCTACTATTTATATAGATAAAGGAAATGCCCTTGTTCAACTGCAACAGTATATAGATAGTGCTGAAGTTGTCAGAGGAGAAGTTCTGTGAAACCATCTATTTAGTGCCACTGAAAACCTATGGATAAGTGATTTAATCTGTACATCAACAGTTGATGTATGGATATGACCTTCTGAATACTAACCTGATTGTTTCTATGATGTAAATCACTTTGAACTCCCATTTCTGGGGAATTAAGGTAGTCTATAAGTAAGAAATAGACATAGGACCCTGCCCTGGGCCTGATTTACCCATTCATAGAAATGAGTGACAGGTGAAATCTGATTTTACATAGGTTGTCTAGGTAGAAAGAGTGATATTCAGGTCTGGCAATCATGATTTGCATAGTATTTTACAAATACAGTGGTGCCTCGCATAAAGAACGCCTCGCACAGCGAACGCTGCACACAACGAACTTCATTTCATGATTCATACAACGAACTTCGTTTCACACAACGAAGTTGCCCGAGCTTCCACAATCGCTGCCGATGTATTGCATCCTTCCGCGCAGGCACTGCAGGCAGTCGTTAGTCACTGCGCTTAACGTGTTTCACATAACAAACTTTTCGCATAACAAACTTGCTCCTGGAACGAATTAAGTTCGTTGTGTGAGGCACCACTGTACACTGAGTGAGGTTCACAATCATGAAGATTGAAGATTTTAATCCCCTGAAAGCCTCTGTGCCTTAATACTAGTTCTCTGAATCACTTTTTACTAAAGATGCGAGCCCTTTGAGCCACCCATTCCAAGAGATGAAAAGTACTTTATTTTTCTACTAGATCCTTGAACCAACTAGTCCTAGTAGTACAAGGCTCTAAACTTTCACTGCAAATCTCTAAACATAAAGGGGCCTATATACTTCTGCCAAACATCTAAACTATCCATTCCTCCACAAGGAGGTCTGTGTGCAGATAAAGGTAGCAAAGAGCTGTTGCGTTATCAGAAAGAGAGACTCAATGGACCTCCAATCTTGTTTCAGCCTAAAACTCTGTTACCATGCATGGTGTTTTATACTTAATTAATCTTACTTCCATCTTGTCTGTGAACTCCAGTGTAAGACTTTCATTCTTGCGCCCCAGTTCTTCATTTCGTTCCAACAATGCTTTGCCCAGTTCAGCTGCCAACAGTAGATCTTTTTCTTTCTTCTGCAAGAGCAGGCCGAGATCCTCTTCCTCCTCATCTTTCACTGTACCCACCACGTCTGCTGTGTAGGAGTCCTGTCTCTCCAGGATAAAAGGATAAAAATGTTCCTCCATGCTGGGGGAGATCATGCCTGTTTTCCTGAAGTTTTCCCTTCGTGTCCTTGTGAATACATTTAGGTCGTCGTTGGAGAGACAATCCGTTGTCATGGATGTCATTGCATCAGATTACTAAACCAACATTTTTCCGTCTTGAGTGGAGTACTCTTACTTCTTTGAAGATTTCCTAGAATGTCTAGAGCTCACCAAACAGCTTCTTTTGGTGTAGTCTATGTCAGATGGATGTAGATCCACCTAGATGTTCATCCTGTATCTCATGGTTCTACGAGAAGAAAACAATGAAAAGGAATATTACATTTAATTTAATTTCACATTTCTATTCTGCATTTTTCAGTTCAGAAAGAATCACAGTAAGAATAAAGCCTTACTCAAATCAAATACAGTTTTAAAAACAAAAATCAATTTCTTCATCCTTACCAAACCCTTCATGTAACTATTAACTATATAACCTAAAAAGAACCTCCTGAATCTGATCAAGTCCACATTGTCCCATCAAATGTTTATGTAAGGGAAATATCCTGGTTGGGAGGTCATCCATCAGTGGAATTATGCTTATGTTTATTTGTGCTAACTATACCGCCTTATTCTGCTAAAGCAGGTCAAGGAGGTTTACATAATATAATAAGGAAATCTGAAAGGAATTCCATCAAATAAAAGGAAAGAAACAATCAAGAACAATCATACAAAGAGAAAATTAATTAAAATAAATGAAACAACATATTTAAAAACAATTTTGGCATTTATAATTCACTTAACCTTCAAGTTCTAGGTGGAGAACAATCCAACAAGTTAAAACGAAGCATTAAAAAAAAAAAAGAACCATTTAAAAAGAAGCATTTATAGAGAACACATCAGTACAGAGATAAGATTATTACAATTTATTAGGAGATTGAAAGGGTAAACTGAAATGTAAATTAATATGGTATAATCCCCATGAACCGAGTGCCATTGGATCCATAATAATGTTTTGAGCCACCAGAGTCTAGAGATTGTAGATCTGTGGAACCACAAATCATTGGATCCTTGGAAGGTTTTGAACTGCCAAACTCCTGAATAACAATCAGGCTTTCAAACACGGTATAGCTCAGTGTAGACTTCTAAGCCCATATCAATTCCTAGGTGTTTTCTAGGTTGTACAGCACTGATTAAACACTATAATGCTCCACACTCTTCCCTTATGTGTGTCTGTGACCCCTTTGAATAATAATCAGTCTTTTGGGGTAAAAGGTTTCCCAGATTCTGCAACAAATCTCTTCCCTTCTGAATCAAACACAAAGTCCCTTCCACACAGATTCTTCTCTATCAGAATAATCTAGCACATAGAACCACTCCAATGGTACAGCTCCTCTGGGGCTGATTTCTCCTTGTTCCTTCAGCTTGAGGACCACTTTTCATTATATAGCACGCAGAGGGATGGGTAAAACTTCTGTCTTGTCACATTTGCTTCACACTAAACACAAATGTCAAGAGAGATTTCACACAAGACACAACTAAAGGAGGTGCTGAAACCCAATATTCAACGCTGGCCAGTAGCTGGAAATTGGCACTGAATATCTGGTTTCATTTTAACTGCAGTGGCTGGCATTTTGCTTAAAAGCTGACCATTGTGGTTAAATATCAGCCCTTAGGGCTCCTTTTACTAAGGTGTGCTAGCATTTTTAGCGCGCGCTGCCCCCCCCCCCCCCCGCGCTACACGTAAAAACTAACACCAGCTCAATGGTGGCATTAGCGTCTAGCGCACATGGCAATGCAGTGTGCGCTAAAACCACTAGCGCAGCTTAGTAAAAGGAGCCCTTAGTGTTATCCTCATGTAACATAAAATGGCAATTATTCGTTCAACTAGCAACTTACAAATAACCTTTATTTAACAAGGCATACATTTGTTGTAATGTATTTTGAAAGGGAATAAGCAGAAG
This sequence comes from Geotrypetes seraphini, assembly GCF_902459505.1. Classification (NCBI taxonomy): domain Eukaryota; kingdom Metazoa; phylum Chordata; class Amphibia; order Gymnophiona; family Dermophiidae; genus Geotrypetes; species Geotrypetes seraphini. The sequence continues at coordinate 109,670,609 of NC_047088.1, read as the reverse complement.
TATATCAACTGCATGGGCGGAAATACCATTCCCTAAAATCTTTACCAAATTAACTAAGAAAAATATTAAATAAAATGGGCAAAAGTAAGGAAGCCCAAGGGACCCTAGAGCCTATCTTCCATTCATCAGAAATCTCAAGATTAAGCATAACTGGGCATGGTTAGGGACGGATCATGGGCATATTTTTGAATCAGGCACCAGTTTTTGAGAATCCACAGGGCGCCTAACTTAGGAGAAGGCATTTAGGCCATGAAAACCCTGGCATAAATATGGTGTGCCTAAATGTTAAAACACTTAGCACAACCTAAGTACACTTAGGTAGCGTGAAGCGTGATTCTATAATGGGCGCCTGAGTTATGCTTAGTGCTATACTAGTTGGCGCCAAATATAAAATCAGGCCCTTGTGGGATAATTCTATAAAGGGTGCCTAACTTAATTGGCAAAATATCCTTAACAACTTACATAATTGGTTAAAAAAAATTTAATTGAGCGTTAGGCGCCTTACAATGCGTATAACAGCACATAATGTCTAAGTGGGCATTTCTATGGGAGGAGCACCGCTGTGTAATTCTCTAAAAGCTTAGAGGGGCATAATCGAAAGGGATGTCTAAGTCCGTTTACGTCCATCTCGCAAGTTGTCCAAAGATAAAAAGACACATTTTCGAAAGATACGTCCAACTTTTTTTTACTTTCGAAAATCGTCTAATTATACTTCTTGCCGATCTGATTGTGCAAGCCGCTAAATCATCCATCTTTATACCACATTTCCGTCCAACTTTCCATCCAAGTCCAAAACGCCTACAACAAGCCCTGTTCGACGTGGGAGGAGTGATGGACTGCACATCCAGACATGCAACCTAAATAGTGGGGTACCTTACAGGGCACTGCTGTGAACTTCACAAAAAGGGTGCCGTGGCTTCTCCTCATTACAGCTCCCTTATAGGTGACAGAATCCCCTAGACCCACTTATCTATCACCCCAATAGCCCTTATGGCTGCAGGAGCCACTTATATGTCAGTAAAAAAGGGTTTTGGGGGTGTATAGGGGTGTGCACATGTTTAAGTATCAGTGCAATGATTACAGGGGCTTATGGGCATTGGTCCTCCTCTCTATGGGTCCCTAACCCACCCCCAAGATGATTTAAGCTGCCTCTGGGCTGGACGACTAGGCTTTCCTATGCCAGGTGGCCAGGTGATGATGGTCTGGAGGCTGAAATTTAAAGTTGTGAATAAAATTTTTATGGGGGTGATCACTGGAGTAGTGTGTGGGAGTCTGTGTTATGTGTTTGCAGTGCTTATCTGGTGAGTTTAGGTGGTTTTTGTGACTTAGACCATGTTTTATATGGTCTAAGTCACAACGTCCAAGTTCCGTCTAGGCTCTGTTGTTAAACTTTCGGTTATACATGCTGTACGACTAAGTCTAAGCTGGCCCATGTCCTGCCCAACTCCCGCCCTCGACACGCCTCCCGAAACGCCCCGTTTAGCTTTGGATGATGAGCGGCACTATGAAGGCCTAGGTCGCTTTTAAATACGTCCAAAACCCGGTTTTATTATCGGTGCTTGGACGTTTTTGAGAAATGTTCGTCCAAGTGCCGACTTAGGCCGGTTTTTTGGACGTTTTTCTCTTTCGATTATGAGCCCCTTAGGCACCCAAAATGTAGGCCTTTAAAACCCTCGCCTACATTTCAGACACCTACATTTTTACATAGGCGCCGCTAGACGCAATTCTGTAAATGGTGCCTAAGCATGATTGATTCGTGGCCAGCACCTTTCTTTTAGGTACTGGCCAATTTAGGCGCCATTTATATAATCATCTGTGCCTAACTTTATATAATCAAAGTGCCTAACTTTGGGCATACCATATAGAATTGCTTTCTAAAATGAGATCATCCTCAATTCATAACGAATAAACCTACATTTGGAGCTACACTAAATTGAACAACAAGCTCAATTAAGCTTTTTAATCAGCACTGATTGAAACATAGGCGCCTATCAAGAAACGCGATTCTGTAACAAGGCACCTCTAAAAATCTAGGCGGCCTTCAAAAAAATAGGTGCTATGCATGTTGGGCAAGGGTGTGGCTACATGTTAGACGCCTTAATGCAGAATCACTGCTCTTAAGCGTACTGAAGCGCTCAGCTAGACGCCTAACTTTTAGTTGTGCCTAGAGCTGGCCTATTTCTTGGGCGCCTCCAAAATAGGTTCCGCTCAGCGTGATTCATTAAACAGCACCCAATTTTACTTCAATCGCGCTGAACAGTGCCTAATTAGGCGCCTAACTTTTGGGTGCTTCTTATAGAATTTGCCCTTAAATGTTTCCCCCCGACTGGAGAGGTACTTAGCAGATAGAGTATCATTTACCTGTGTTCTTGTCCAGGTTTCCTATCAGAAACTTCAAGTGATTGAAGTTCCTTTTGCACCTTGCTGACAATTCCACAAATAAACATTTTGGATCTTTACTACCTGTAAAATCTTCCTTCATGCAGCTGCCAAAGACTAAATACCATCAAAGTGCATGAATATCCAGTAATCTGTGTAAGTAAAATGTGATTCTTCCTTTATAGTATTTTCTGAATTGCCGCTCAACAGGGATCTACAATGTTCCTCATTTAAATTTCCTTCCTCTTTTGGCTCAGAAACACCTTTCTTCTTGCCAGGCCCTACTCTTGAAGTCTGGGATTTTTATCTATAGTTGCAGTTTGGTGGAAGCTGCTAAACCAGAAAGGGAAGCTGCACAGAGCTTTTTCTGTTTTCATTCCTTCCACTCCCCAGAGGAGGAAAGGCAGAGGAGGATCACATGGGTTCATTTTCTCTCTCTCTCTGTATACCTGTGTGTGTGTGAATGCACACCTCATTCGAGTGTAGTTATCTTTCTTTGAAAATCAAGCCTGGAAAATATTTTTTAAGCACAGATATTTAGTATATTCAATGAGTTGTTCAGCATGATTTTGCATTCACAGCTCATTAATTTTAAAATTAAATAAAACGTAAGGTTTACAGACTACATTAGAAAATGCACTTCTGACCTGAACTGAAAAATTTGCAAAAGCTTTTGCATAAGGGGATTGCATGCAGTAAAATGTGGGACAACCCTGGAATTTAGCATGAAATCTATTTCTAGCCATTTCTGAACCTTAATGTCTCAGTTTCCTGATGTTTCTATCAGCTTATGGTACCTGTGTCACTGTTTGTTTACTCTGATGATTCTGTGCGTTTCTATTCCTGTATGTCCCTCAGAGAGTACCTCCTTGCCATTAACTTCTCTTTTTCCATTTTTTCTTACATTCTCTTTATCTCGCTTCAATCTATTTTATTCTGTCCTACAGCATTTAAATCCCGCAGTAATCTCAAATTAGCTTCTAGGCCAGAAACACGTTCTGTAGGCAGTCAGACGGTGACAGCACCTCTCCTCCTCATGAGCGCTTCTCCTAGGAAAATCTGGACCCATTGCCACATCCCAAGGCCTGCCCCCTTAACCTATTCATGCATCGGGATGGCATCTGCGCATGCACGGATATGATGTGGTGATGTGGTGCGTGTGTGCATATTGTCACCGCGTTACATCCGCACGTTCGCGGATGCTGTCCTAACGTCGGAATGCACATGAGATGAGTCTTTCATTTGAAAGGATGCTCCAGAATGAGGGGGAATAGGATGAAATTAAGAGGTGATAGGCTCAGGAGTAATCTAAGAAAATACTTTTTTACAGAAAGGGCGGTAGATGCATGGAATAGTCTACTGGTAGAGATGAAGACAAAGACTGTGTCTGAATTCAAGAAAGCATGGGATAGGCATGTGGGTCTCTTAGGGAGAGTAGGAGATAGTGGATGCTGTGGATGGGCAGACTAGATGGGAAATTTTATCTTTTTCTGTCATCATGTTTCTATGCTCGAGGCTCCGCCCATGAAGAAGCCACCCCCTCTAGAGGAGTGTGCTTGCAAAGATAATGGTTTCTTCTTACTGTACCCAACATATGCTGAGAAATCAGCCTCATGAATCCATCTTGCAACAGAAGCCATAGAGGCTGGCTTCCCTAAATTAGTCAACACAAAGAGATGATCTGAAAAATGAAAGGGATTTTTCACTTCCAGGTACTGGATGAGAACTCTGCTAACCCCCTTGTCCCTTTTCCTTGAATGAAAAGTGGATATTCGAACCTCCTGATTCACATGGAAAGCAGAAACATCCTTCAGAAGAAAAGAAGGCACCATGTGCAGTGAAACACCTGCCTTGATGAATCAAATAAAGGGTTCCCTGCACAACAGGGCTTGAAGCTCCAACATCTTCTTGCTGAGGAAATAGCCTCCATGCAATCTTAATAGTGAGATCCATGAGCGTCACTTCCTCTAAAGGTTAAGTAGACTTGCAAAGGGAATGAAAAACAAGGTTAAGATTCCATGTCCGAAAGGGTTGCCGTACTGGTGGCTTCAGCCTTGTAGCTGCTTCAAAAATCCTATTACGTTGGGATGAGAAGCCAGAGAAATATCCTCCAGACAATGTCTGAAACACAAAAGATCTGTCACATGAACCTTTAGAGAACCAACCCCTAGTCATTTTGCTAGCCCATCCTGAAGAAACACTAAGAGAAGCCTGAAATGGCTCAAATCCCTCTCCAGCATACCAATTCTGAAAAGGCTTTCAAGCCTTGGTATATGCCACCACTGTTGCCGGCTTTTTGTCCCTTAAAAAGTAGCAATGACTACATCTGAATACCCCTTGCATGCTAATCTTGTGCGCTCAAGAGCCAAGCCATAAGATCAAAGTGTTCCTGGGTTGGATCTTTGGCTGAAGAAGTAAAGAGCCTTTTTGTTGGTTGCTGACACCATCAGATCGAACTTCGAAACCCCCCAGCATCATACAATCATGGAGAATGCCTTCCAGGACAGATTCCTCACCTGGATCCAACGTCTTTCTGCTGAGGTAGTCGGCTTGTATGTTATCCACTTCCGCAATGTGCGCTGCTGACAGTGCTAGCAGATGGGCTTCAACCCAATGGAACAACAGCCTGGCCTCTTGCATTAGCGAGGTACTTTTGGTACCCCTTTGTTGATGTAAGTCACTACTGTAGCATTGTTAGAGAAAATGCTGACAGCCTTGCCTTCTAGGCTCATGGCCAGGCACCATGGCACCAAGCACCAATTGAATTATGTGCAGCTTTAGTAGGTTGATTGACCATTTCCTCTGGGAAGGTGACCACTGACCCTGAACTGGACGACCATTGCAATGCCCTCCTCAGCCAAAGAGACTGGTGTCTGTTGTCAGTATTAGCCAGGATGAAATGCGGAGGGACACGCCCTTTGCCAGGGACTCCAGCTTGAGCCACCACTGCATGCTGCAGCATGCCTCCAATGTCCAGGGTAGTGCCATCTGGAACGAGTCTGATTGTGAAGACCAGTGGAAAAGCAGTTAGAGCTGGAGAGGCCAAAGGTGAGCTCTCACCCAAGGGACAATCTCTGTTAACATCACCATTGACCCCAAAGACTTGCAAATACAGCCAAGCAGTCAGAGCCTCGAGAGCAAGGAGGTCCTGAATCAGCAGTGTAGCATTTGCAGCAAACTTAGAGGTGATAATTTTGCAGTCAATCAGCATTAAGCTTCACTACATGGCGGGAAGTATACATTTCTGGGATTCCTGCATATTGTTTCATTCAAACTGATTTACCTAATGACATCAATAGCAATGAAGTCCAAATTTCAGTTCTTGTCAGAGGGAAACCGGGTCCGAATAGTGGTTCTTGGTGAAGAGGGGTATTCCAGCACGCAGTTTCCACAGAGGTTGAGATGCAATCAAAGTACAATGATCAGGGTGCTTCAGAAAGTGACCGGAGGAACACAGGATAGACAGCATTCAGGTCGACAAAGAAACTTTACAGACAAAATCAAATGTTGAGACACACATCTCTTGGCAATAGGAAGCTGATGTTACCTCAGTTGCTGAGAGAGAGGCAGGACAAGTGCTCAGCCATGGTTAGTACAAGCACAGTGAGGCATAAGTGCCTGGAATTTGGTTTGAGAGGGTTCTAGGAAAAACCCACTACTGACCGTTCAGCAAAGAAAGCAAAGAATGGCATGGGCTGTGTAATATGGCTTGTGAACAAAGGAAATATGTGAGAAGGTGTTATTTAGTGATGAGATCACTTTCTGTATCTTGGATGGTCAGTGAAGAACGTATTTATGCTGATATCCAGGAGAAGAATTCAAGCCTGAATACCTTAACCTGTCAGTTAAGCACCCTACAAAGGTCATGGTATGGGGATGTATGGCGACAATTGGTGTTGGTTGGCAGAGAACTTGTTTCCTGGTGATTACTTCTTTCAAGATGATAATGCACCATGTCATCGAGAAATATCTGTACTCGAATGGATGAGAAAGAAGGGAGTGAAGACAATTGATTGGCCTGCTCAGTTACCAGATCTCAATCCAATTGAGAACCTGTGCCACAAACTGTCACTGAAAAAATAAAAAAAAGAGCCAACAACGAAGCAAGAGCTGATTGTGTCATTGATTGACGCTTGGAATAGGATTATCACCCACGAGCATCTGGTAAAGCTGGGCCATTCTATGCCCGAAATGTGTCAGCTTGTCCGCATGAGCAGTCAGAGCCAATTAAATATTGAAAGCAGTAGACAGGACAAAACAAACCTATTCAGGGCTAACTATAGAAATAAAAGTAAACCTAATAGTAATATAACAGAATCTGTTACTGCAGTTTAATATCATACAGCCATACGAGCACAATACATTATCATTGCCAATGTTCAACAAAATATTTCTGGACTGAAAATGTATTTAAACTTATTTAAAGGCACACCTTTACCAAATATACATGTACAGTAACTGAACATATGATATTAGAATGGAAAATTGAATAAGATAATACATAACAAATGGTTACATAGCTTAAAATGCATCAACCAAGTCAAGTGTTGCAGGACTTTTGCACACCACTGTAGGAGTCAACTTTTCAAAATTATTGGCCACCACCAAAAAAGAAACAGTCATACTTTTGTTGAACTTGAAGGTGTGGAGAATTCACCTCAAACAGGGATGATATCACAAAAATCCAGTGCACTGAGAGGCAACAAACTCTTATGCTAATGACCACATACTTAGAACCTATAAATCAAGTCTGCCATGCTCAACCAGCCACCCTGTCTATGAAGAGGCAGCACTGTAGTAATTATCACACCGAGATCTAGAATACCATACACCATCACTTCCTATGGGGAAAACAGCATAAGCTGCACTGCTACTAAAACAGATTCTTCTCAACAAATTAAAAATACAAATAAAAAAATACAAATATGCAAACAAAACCTGAACCTCAGGAAGACAAACCTTCTATGCGGTAGAACTATGGAAAAACAGAAAACAGAAATGCATTTCCTCTGTACTGTGTAAAATATGAGGAGAGATGCACATTCCCATAGGTTAGAAATTCCAATTACACTTCAGAAAAATAAAAATGAAAAAAGGCTTTTGGTTTCATTTTCAAAAAAGATAGACATCGAAAAGACAGCATAAACCAGCACTTGGACGTCATACTAGTCAAAACGTCCAAGTGGGCATTCTCAATACAGACTTTCTAGACGTCTTTCTGGTTGTTTTGTCTCCTGTGCATCCAAATCTTAAGGGGGCATGTTAGAGGCATGTTGTGAATGGGCTTAGGTTGGGCTTTGGACTTAGACGCTCTTCAGGCATGAATATGCATGAGAGAGATTTGCATATAATGGAAGTGATAGGCATGCAAATCTGCTCCATGCATATTCATTAGGGCTAGCCTGAAAACCCGATTGGTCTGGTGGTCCTCCAGGACAGGGTTGGGAACCACTGACATAGGTAATTAAAAAAAAAAAAATAATAATAATAACTTTATTCTTATATACCGCCAACAATCTTGCGACTTCTAGGCGGTTTACAATAAAGAGAAATTGTACAGACAGCGAATTACAGAGTATAGCAGTGTACATCTGATTATAACAACATTAATCGTGATAACAACAGTTCGTATGCTGCAGGGCCATGCGGCTTACAAAGAATTAGAAAAATTCCATAAATTGAATGGAGTATTCATAGTTAGTGATTAGGGGTTAACAGTTTACAAGTTCGGTTTTGGGATGGTATTACGAAGGGGGGCTATTGTCCTGGTTCGTTCCCTAGGTATTTCGAGAACAGGTAAGTTTTTAGGTCTTTCCTAAATTCTCCGTATTTGTTTGTGTGTGTAATTAATTTTTCTAGGTCTTTGCCCCATAAGGCTGCTTGGTAAGATAGAAGTTGTTGATGGTATCTCTTATATTTGCATCCTCTAGCCGGTGGGGAGACGAATTTCAGGTGTGTTCTTCTCTCATGTCTGTTGGTTGGGAATGAGAAGAGGTCTGTTATGTATTTAGGGGCTAGACCGTGTAATACCTTGAAGCAGAGACATCCCAGCTTGAACTTCGCTCGTGCCTCCATTGGCAGCCAGTGCAGGAGTCGGTAGGAAGGGGTTATGTGATCAGACTTCTTCAGCCCGAAAATCAGCCTGACTGCTGCATTTTGTATTAGTTGTAGTCTCTGCATTTGCTTCTGGGAGATTGCCAGATGGGTAATGTTGCAATAATCAAGGTGGTTTAGTATTAGGGATTGTACTAGAATTCTGAAAGCTGAAGCGTTGAAGTATGCTCTAATGGACCTAAGTTTCCAGAGAGTGAAAAACCCTTTTTTGATTAGGGAGTCTACATGGTCTTTCATTGTTAGACCTTGGTCTAGTATTACCCCCAGAACCTTCATCGTTGGTTGAATGGGGTAGTTAAGACTATTAATGCGTACTGATTTTGTCGTATTATGTGCGTGTGGCGAGGCTATAAAGAATTTAGTTTTGTCTGAATTGAGCTTCAGTTTGAATTCTGTGGTCCATTGTTCCATCAGGTTTAGCGCTTCTGTTGTTATGGGGGTGATTTCGGAGGGAGACGCATTAAACGGGATAATGATTGTGAAGTCATCTGCATAACTGAACACTTTTATACCTTGCTGGGCCAGCTGCATGCCTAGTGAAGATATATAGACGTTGAAGAGTAGTGGGGATAGTGGGGATCCCTGTGGAACGCCTGATGGGTTTCTCCATATTTTAGAGAAGTTGCAGTTGAAGCGTACTTGATAGGTGCGGGTCGTAAGGAATCCTCGGAACCAGTCAAGTACCTCACCTCCGATGCCGATTGCGTCTAGACATTGTAGTAATTTTTCGTGATCCACCAAGTCAAAGGCCGAGCTCATGTCGAATTGCATGATTAAGGCGTTATGGCCTTTGCTGAATAAGTTGTGTAAGTATTCTAGGGTCGCTGCAATCACCGTTTCAGTACTAAATAGAGGTCTGAAGCCAGACTGGGTTTCATGTAGTAGTGAGAATTGATCAAGGTAGTCCATCAGTTGGGTGTGTACTAAGCCTTCCATTATTTTTACGAAAAATGGAATGGATGCTACCGGTCTGTAGTTGGTTGCTGATGTTAGGTGTTGTTTACGATTTTTTGGAATTGGGGTGATTATAATGTGACCGTTTTTCGTTAGGAATTTTCCGTTTTTGAGATTATTGGACATATGACTCCACAGTGTTAGTTTAAAGTCTAATGGGGCTGCTTTCATAATGTTGGGGGGACAGGGATCTAGAATGCAGTTTGATTTGGTATATTTGTTGTAAAGTTTTATGAAGTTATTCCATTCTAGATCCTGAAAGGAGTTCCAAAACATGTCCACTGGTATTTCATTTTCATGTATGTTGGCTGTTTGATGTTCATCTGTATTGTTTGTTGGGCAGTTGTTCCTTAGGTTCACAATTTTTGAGTCGAAGTGTTGTGCTAGATCGTCTGCTGATGGAAATTTTATTTCGTGTATGGATTGACTGTGACGTGTGGTGTCGAATAAATTTTTGACCAGGTTGAACAATTCATGAGTGTTGATTCCTTTAGAACTCGTGTTGGATGTATGTATTTTGGATGAGTAGAATGTTTTTCTTTTTTCTTTTATCAGTTGTTTGTAGTCCTTTATGTTTGATCTCCAATTGTTCCTGTCTGTTATTTCTCCTGTTTTGTTCCAGATCCTTTCTAGTCGTCTTATTGATTGTTTCATTTTTAATAGTTCGGAGTCAAACCAGTTGTTATATTTATTTGAGCGGTTTGCTCAAATGGCTTGCTGTTTTGAGAATGGACATTTTTTCTACTGGATTTCTGGATGTCTTTTCCAAAACATCCAAACTCAGGCTTAGATGTCCTATCGAAAATGCTACTTCTTTGTATCTATTCTTCTTGTCTGATCATCGATTCTATATTTTTTCAAATTCAATAAGACTATCAGTTGCGTACCTCGTATATTTGATACCTGGGACCAATCATTTTATAAAACCCCCTCCTTTATATTAAAAAATAATTTTTAGCAATAATCCATGAGTCACACAAGGGTGTAACTAGGAAAAGGTAGCATCTTAAAACATTGCAGTGAGCATTAGAACATCAATACACCCATTGTAAAATCAAACAAGCTGGATTAGTACAGAATGATCCGCATAGTCAATGCTAACAGAAAACTATGTCTTTTTAATTTACACAGAACACAGATACACCCTCGTCCAGAATGGAATATGTAATCTCAAACTAAAATTAGAAATATGAAGACAAAAGTTATACAGTACAGGCAGTCCTTGGGATAAAAATGGGTTCCATTTTTTAAACTGTTCTTAAGTTGAATTTGTATGTAACTCAGATCCTAGTATTCTTCTCACCTTCTCCACCTCCTTGAGGTCCCTCCATCCCACTGTTCTCTCTCCACCACCACATCCAGCATTACTCCCTCTCATCTCTCTCTTCCCCTTGCAACTCTACCTCACTCCTCTCCCACCATCTCCCTGACACCTGAGGACTTGTTTAGATCAGTCACAGTTTAAGAAAATGTTTAAAACAACACAATTATATGTAGAGGCTTTCCTTTGAAGTTATGCTGAAGGGAGATACCTAAAGAGGAATCTTATTATGGCCCGTGTCTTACATTTATTGAGAATTGATGATATGGAATTTTATTGCAGGTATTTTGCAATTTTTAGTGAGCTAAACGTAGTGGATTGAAAGTATTGTTGTTTGTTGTCTTCTGAATTATTGTATTGAAAGTATTGTTATGTATGTTATCCTCTGAATCATTGTGAATGTTTACATTGTAAACCGCTTAGTTATAGGCGGTTAAGAAATTTTAGAAATAAATGTCCAATAATTCTCTCTCCCTCCCTATGCTCAACAAGTTTCCTCATTCTTCATCTTCCCATGTACACTATCTCTCTTTCCCTATCACTCAGACACCCAATTCCCCCTTTCTATTCCCTCCCCCATCTCAGCATCTCTTTCCCTCTCTCCCTCCATTCTTCTATCCTATGGCTCATGCTCCCCTCCCTCCCTCCATTCTGTGTCCAAAGTTCTTGCCCCTCCCTCCTTCCACTCTTTGTGCTCCCTCCCTCCCATGTCCCAAAGCACCCCTCTCTCTCCCTCCCTCCATTCTGTGCCCCAAGTATATGCCTTCCTCCGGCAGGTGTTTACCTTCTGACCGGCTCCCTCCTCCTTCCAGCTGCAGTCGTTTCTCTGCACAAAATCATGGGCAGTGGCTCCTACGCATGTCCTGCAGCTGAGCCAGAAGCCTTCCCTCTGATGTCAGAGGAAGCTCCTCCCACATCAGAGGGAAGTGTTCCCTCTAAGCTGAGCAGGTGTCCTCCAGCTGCATTGCTACCACTAGGGGGTGGAATATTTTCAGTCGCTAAGGACAGGTATGTTCCCTGGAGTCCTGCAGAACTTGCATGTCCCTCACAATTGAAAAATGTGACAGTAAAACAGCACCCTCTATTGGTGAGACTGTGGGTGGAGGACTCCTGCTCAGCTTAGAGGGAACAGTGATATTCAGCCGCAGGATGTGCATAGGAGCCACTGCCCACGGCTTTGTGCAGAGAAACGACTGTGGGTAGAAGGAGGAGGGAGCCAGCTAGAAGGTAAACACCTGCCGGTGGGTGGTATGTACTTGGGGCACAGAAATGAGGGAGGGAGGGAGATGGGTTCATTGAGACACCGAAGGTAGCGCAGGACCCCCGTTCATAAGTACGAGTCCGATGTAAGTCAGATGTTCGTAAAACAGGGACTGCCTGTTGTGAACTGCTAAGAAGTCAGACTCTGCATACAATATAACATCACAGAATCAAGGATGCATGCCCCCTAATACTATGCAAAATATAAAGATAGCAAATGTAATTTTTTTTTTTTTTTTTTTAAAGGACAAATAACAATCACTACTTTATAAATTAACAAATAGAAATAAAAGATGGAAAATAAGATGATACCATTTTATTGGACTAATTAAATTTTTCAATTAGCTTTCAGATGCCAAAACCACCTTCTTCAGATCAGTACAATATACTGCAGATATGGAATCTTGCCCTGACCCGTGGAAGGAGGTTTAGGTTTCCATAAGTTAGTCAAAAATATATTTAAATTAGTCCAGTAGAAGGCTCACTTTATTTCCATTTTCTATTTACATAAATGTTTATCAACACAGCTACAATATTACTTTATCTTAAAGCAATATGAAAAATAAAATTTTCTTTTTTCTACCTTTGTTGTCTCTGGTTTCTGCTTTCCTCATTTTCTCTTCACTCTCTTCCTTACATATGGCATCTGCCTTCTTTCACTGTCCACCCTCTCCCCTTCCATCAAGCTTCACCCTTCTGTCCATTTTTCTTTCTCCTCCCATACTCTGGTATGTCTCTCCTCTCTTTCCTTTCTCACCCCACCCCATGGTCTGGCATCTCTATCTTCTTCCCTTCCATATCTCTCCTCTTCTCTGCTTCCTTTCCCTCCCTTCCCCATGATCTGGCATTTCTCTCTCCTCTCCTTTCTCTGTTAGTCCTTTTTTTCTTCCTTTCTTCCTATTTGGTTGCTTTCTCCTGTACCCCTCCCTCCAACCAGGTGCAACATTTCTTGTACCTCTCTCTCTGCTGCTTGTAAGCTTTGGGCTGCCAGCAGCATTAATTTAATTAATTAATTCAATTTTCTATACCATTCTCCCAGGGGAGCTCAAAACAGTTTACATGGATTTATTCAGGTACTCATGCATTTTTCCCTGTCTGTCCTAGCAGGCTCACAATCTTTTTAATATACCTGGGATAATGGGAGACCAAGTGACTTACCAGGGTCACAAGGAGTAGTGTGGGTTTGAACCCACAACCTAAGGGTGCTAATGCTGTAGCTCTAACCCCTGTGCCACACTCTCAGACAGTATGATAGCAGATAGTATGGCAAATATTGTCTGACAGAGATGTCAAAACATCATTAACAAAGCATGGTAAAACATAATATGGCAAAACATGGTGTGGTGAGACATAGCATAGTTAGGCCTATTTTTAATAGTAACTCTCAAGCAACCAGCAACTACATTTATCCAGCATCTATCAATCCCCATGGGTGATGGTTAACTGAGAGTCTACTGTATGACACAGATATAATAGATTCTAAAAATAATACACATGAAAACATCTTAATAGCAAAAAAGACAGGTAGAGGTGAACATATAAACAGATAAGATAGGATATAATAAAAGTTAGATAAAAATGGTTGACTAATGAGAAGAAAAAAAAGCATTATCTAATATCCTTCACTTATTCCCCAGTGCCTGCCATTCATTAGCACACAATTAATTATTCTTTTCAAGAATGCTTCATTGTCTAACTCCAGGACAAGCTTAGCCCTTAGGCCAATGATCTTTACTAATTTTAAAGTTGGGGCAGTAACGCTGTTGATCAGCGTATGTTCATGGCATCCATTCCCACCAGCATATCTTCAAACTTTTCAGTGGGGGTATCCGCAGGGATGTGATCCTTTCAAAATACATTCTATTGAGAAATGTCTTGGCCTTCAAGCATATGGCTCTTTTCCATCTTTCTGTCATGAGTTTGGTCAGAGAGGCAGATAGTAGCAGAAAACATTTACAATGAGAACACTACCTTAGGCAGACTAGACAACAACCTCTGGGCCTAGTAAACAGCAGCTACATTTAAAGCAGTGGTCTCAAACTCAAACCCTTTACAGGGCCACATTTTGGATTTGTAGGTACTTGGAGGGCCTCAGAAAAAATAGTTAATGTTTTATTAAAGAAATGACAATTTTGCAAGAGGTAAAAACTCTTTATAGTTTATAAATTTTTCCTTTTAGCTAAGTCTTAATAATAATGTTGTAATTTATAGCTAAAGAGACATATGATCAAGAAACTGTTTTATTTTACTTTTGTGATTATGATAAACATACCGAGGGCCTCAAAATAGTACCTGGCGGGCTGCGGGTTTGAGACCACTGATTTAAAGGAAAGCAATAGATCCTGAGAGGAACCTCCCCTCCCCCGCCCTCCAACTACAGGGTAGGTTTATAATAGTTTTAATGCAATGGAGCAAAATGAGGTCCAGCATCTAGTTGTTGGCTTGAAATCATTTGGGGTTAACTTATAACATCCCCATATAGCTTGCAGCTATTCTCTTTTTAATGGGAAGCTCCCTATATGCAGTAGGTTGAAAGTATGCACAACAAAGCACATGCAGGGATTTCAAAATAAAATTGTACTTCAGAACAGCATGAAAACTTTTAAACCTGGGGAGGAGGGAGGGATTTTTAAAAAGTATTTCCACACAAGTCAACATATTTAATTGTGTAAAAATACTGGAAAATTGCCCTGATGACTAAGTAGAAGGAGGCGACAAGATGGAACTTTATCATATATGCATTAACCCCCTCTCAACCCTGCCCCAGAAACTCTCCTACACTTAGGCCACATGAACTTATGCATATAGGTCCTGATTCAATAAAAGATGCCTACAGTTAGGTGCATAGATTGGCGTGTCTAGCCGATCTAGATGCCTAACTTAATTTTTTTAATTAGTTTAATTGGCACTGATAATTGAATAATAAAAAATATTAATTAGCCAGTAGGCGTCTACATCAAGGCTCTTGCTAGCGAGCTGGTATGATTAGGGGAAGATATAGGATGGAGTTTGGGGGGGGCGTGGAATGGTTAGGCACTAGTAGGCACCTACCTTAGGTGCACTCATTTAGGCCAAGAAAACCCTGGCCTAGATGGCAGAGCGCCCACGTATTTAACAACTACTGGTGCCTAAGTACGTTTAGACCAGGGGTGCCCAAAAGGTTGATCACGAATGCAACGCGAGTCGATCACGTTGCCTTCACGTTCTACTTGCTTCCCAACTCAGAAGCGCCGAGCCGACCATCTTCCCCCACCCGACGTCAATTCTGACGTCGGAGAGGAAGTTCCAGGTCAGCCAGTCGATGCCTGGCTGGCCCGGAACTTCCTCTCCAACTTCAGAAATGACGTCGGGGAGAGGAAATCTGGTTGACCTGACGCTTCTGTGTGGGGAAGCAGGGAGAGCTTGGGGCGGAGGTGGTTTGGAGGTCTGTTCCCCGATGGCGGTGGCAGTGGCTTGGGAGCAGGCAGGGAGACAGAAAGAAGGGGGAGTAGGGACACAGAAAGAAAGAAGGGAAAAAGAAAGAAAGGAGGTACAGGAAGACAGAAAGAAAGGGGGTGTGGAGAGAGAAAGAAAGAAAGGGGGCAGGAAGACAGAAAGAAAGGGGGCATGGAGAAAGACAGACAGAAAGAAAGGGGGCAGGGAGAGAGGAAGAAAGGGGTGGGGGTAGGGAGAGAGGAAGAAAAAGTTGGCGGAGGGAATGAGGTCTGGTAGCATACAGCAGGCTGAAAGAAGGGAAGAAATATTGGATGCACAGTCAGAAGAATAAAGTGCAACCAGAGACTCATGAAATCACCAGACAACAAAGGTAGAAAAAATGATTTTATTTCCAATTTAGTGATCAAAATGTGTTTGTTTTGAGAATTTATATCTGCTGTCTATATTTTGCACTATGGCCCTCTTTTACTAAACCGCAATAAGTTTTTAGCGCAGGGAGCCTATGAGCATCGAGAGCAGTGTAGGACATTCAGTGCAGCTCCCTGCGCTAAAAACCGCTATTGCGGTTTAGTAAAAAGGGAGGGGGTATATTTGTCTATTTTTGTATAGTTGTTCCTGAGGTGACATTGCATAAAGTCATCTGCCCTGACCTCTTTGAAAACCCACGGAATATAAATTATAATTAACATTTTCTCTGCGTACAGTGTGCTTTGTATTTTTTAAAATTTTATTGTTGGTAGATCATTTTGACTTGGTCATTTTAAAAGTAGCTCGCAAGCCCAAAAAGTGTGGGCACCCCTGGTTTAGGCACTGCTAGGCACAATTCTATAAATGGCACCTAGCAGTTGATTGACAAGCGCACTGAATGGTGCCTAGAAGTTAACCCTATTAGCTTAAATATATTTATTGATTGGGTTGGATTTTGAGTATAAAGATCCGTCTTCTATAGGTTTGGATTTATAGAATCAGAGCCATACAGGATGTCTATGTGCACTAACTTTGTGCGAATATCAGCTGGGCAATTTTAGAAAAAGCACTTAAATCACCGGGGGGGGAGGGGGAGTTTCTACCCTTGAAGATTCATTTTAAAATGATCCCATAAGTAAGAAGAGAAACAACCCTGTTTTGTTACACCTCTGCTGAATCCACAGGTCATGAAGAAAGACCAGAAGTTTCAGCAGGAAAGTTTCTTAGAGCTTTATTTCCCAATGCCTTTTGAAAGGAACATCAACACTGCTAGAAAAATAACCAGAAAAAAAATTTCAACCTGTAGCAAAATACAAAAGGAAACCATAAGAACAGGAGTGGAAAATCAAAATCCCAGAAAAGACTTGTCTGTTACTCTTTCTAGTTCTCTCCCTCTCTCTTTTCCCTTTATTCACTTCTGTTTTTCTCTTTCAGTATGCCACTGTCACTGTCTTTTTTTCTATCAGTCTCCACTTATTTTTCATCTGTTTCTCCTTCCTTAACCCCTTTCCAACTTTTTCTTAGTGCTGTCTTTCCTATCTGTTTTCAAAAGTGTTCCCAAAGCATCATAAAATACACCCTAAATGAAAGCAAAACCAAATACTCCAGAGAATTTCATTACCTCCTGTGAGTGCTCTGATTGCTTGGGAGGATTTCTGTTGACAGGTGGCAGCTTCTCGATCCTAGGATTTTCACTTCGTTTAATCCACCTCTGGGCCTTCCTGAACCCCTCTGTTCAGGCTCTTCCGTTGCTGCTGATGGTTTGTTTGAGTTACAAATATTTTCTAGAATTCTTCCTCTTCCTGTACGGCCAGCATAACTACATCGTCTCCTAAGCAGCAGTATGAGCTGCTATACCATAGCCCAGGTGTAATCCTGTAAATGTCAGGCCAGGATGGGAGGAGCTGCAAAGCTCTGTGTCCCATGTGGAAAAAGGTCTCAGCGCCCACTTGTGGAGGTTAGAGGCAAGGCCAGGGATGTTTTTGCCTGGTCTTTGGTGGAGCAAAATACAAATAAATATAAACATTTAAAAAATTTGATTCAATTACATAAAATAACCATGTTAGTAAACAGCCAAAGCAGAAGTGAACCAATAATTGGAACAATAAAATAAAATCCTATACAATGTTTTTCAAAAACTTTTAATGTACAGTACAGTTACAAGTTCTTTGTAAGTTACTTTATAATGTCTTCTACTGTGCTCACTGTTAAATTTGGTTCATCTTAGGGCTCCTTTTACAAAGCTGCGGTAGCAGTTTATCGCACATAATAGATTGCGCTAAACCGCCGGCCACGCTAGCCACTACCGCCTCCTCTTGAGCAGGCGGTAGTTTTTCGGCCAGCGCAGGGGTTAGCGCGTGATGAAAAGTCGCATGTGCTAAAGCCGCTAACGTGGCTTCATAAAAGGAGCCCTTAGTGAGAGAAAACATTTGTGTTCCATAGATGGCAAACTGAAATAAAATTAACCAATTTGTTCCGACATATCCTTTTTCTTCTTCTCTACCCACTATTTTAAGTTCTTGTAAACCGTGTCGAGCTCCATTCTCATGGAGATGATGCGGTATATAAACTTAAGGTTTAGATTAGATTAAATTAGATTAGATGATGATGATGATTTATTTAATGTTCACACTGAACAGGACATTAACTGAACATAATTTTTATTTATTTTTTTTTTATTAGGGGAACATTGGCAAAATATGACACTGGCTCTAGTCACACAGAAAATTAATATGGTTTCTGCAGTGCCAGCACACCTTTGATTTGAATAATTTTCAATTGCCAGCATTGCTATACATTAACCCACAAATTGTACAAAAAGCACTAAAAATTAGGCATGCGCCCAAATTGCAGGTGCAATTTAATTGAATAACAAACCAATTAGAGCAAATAATTGGAATCTTAACACAAAATAATTGGTGCTAATTAATTTTAATTAAAAGATCTGCATGTAAATTATATGCGTGAGTCAGAAAAAGGGGCATGGAAATGGGAGGCTCATGGGTGGATCAGGGGCATTCCTGCGAGTTACGCATGTAATTAGAATAAAGGGGTTCCGTACCTAACTTTAGGCATGAAGGATTGCACCAGGGTTTACTTGGTGCAAATAGACGTGCCTAAAGTTAGACACAATTTCCAGGCATAAGCATTATTCTATAAACTGTGCCTAACTTTAAGCACCATTTATAGAATAGTGCTCAGTGTTTTTATAGGTGCCAAATATAGAATTCAGTCATAAAAGGGCACTTCTATAAACCAGACCCTTACATGTGCAGTATATACTTGTTATATGCAGAAATGTTTAGATTACAAAACATCTTCCACAATAGAGGAACTGAGGTGCAAAAAACATACAACTCAAACAAAAAACCTCCAGTTGTGCTGGATTGACATACATATGCATATGTGCACACACATATGCATGTATATGCCAATTAGAGAGTGACATGGTAATGAAAATAGTCCTAATCTAATGTAATCTACAGTTTGTGAGTCGCTCTATGCCTAAATATGTTCAAGGTGACGTACAATTCAAGTAAAGGCAGAGAGGTAGTGGGGGTAGAGGAGAAGAGAAAGGAAGAGGAGTGGGAGGGAGGAAGGTCTTCTAGAGAGAGGTGGAGAGTCCTTGAAGATATTGAAATCTCAGTCAAGCAGGCTACTGATTGTCAGTGAGGTGTGTTGCCTCGAAGAGAAGAGTCTTCAGTTTTTTCTGAAATCTGAGATAGCTGGGTTCGGTTTTGATAGCTGTTGGGACGTTGTTTTTGCGCTGAGGTAGGTGATAAGTGTGCTGAATATGTGTTTGCATTTTTTAGGGAATGAAAGGATAAGGAGTTTCTTGAAGTTTCTGGTTGAATTGGATAGAGAGTTGGTAAAGAGGTTTATGAGTCCTCATCCCCTTCCTAGCCCCATAATATTTATCCCATACTCATGCATTTTTTATTTATTTATTTAAATTATTTATATACCACTTATATCCTAAGTGGTTTACATTCAGGTACTTTATCATTTTTCTTTATCTGTCCCAGCGGGCTCAAACTTTATCTAGCGTACCTGGGGCAATGAGGGGATTAAGTGACTTGCCCAGGGTCACAATGAGCAGCGAGGGATTTGAACCCACAACCTATCTGAGTGTTGTTTTCCCCATGTCTACCTCAACCTTGGTAATTTAAACATAGAAAGAAATACACCTGCTCCAAAGAAATTGTAAATTCTGTACTGTATGTGCATGTACTCTTTGCATGTACATTTACATATTACAAAATATAGTCAACCCTTGATTCAATGGACTCTGATTTAACAGATTTTTGAAACAACAGACAAGAGGCTTACTGAATTTCAATTTCAGCACCAAAAATGGCCTGAAATTGATATTTGGCCATGTTTAAATTTTGCACAAAAATGCCGGTACATTTATGGCTAAAACTGAAACTTAGGGTTTTGTCCCCACAATGCTTCCCCTGCTTCCAAACAGGAAGAGGAGGAAGCTTCACTTCCTCTCTTCCACCGAAAATCAGACTTGACCCACTGTATATACGAACTTGACTCTCTCTTTATATATATCTAATATAATAAAACGGTAAGCCGTGCATGCGCACTTCCTATGCGTGCGTCCGTTTTCCGTGAGCTGTAGCACACATAGGAAGTGCGCATGCGCGGCTTACGGTCTGGCCTCACGCGAGGCAAGACAAGTGGCATGCGCGCTCTTCCCTGCTCTCCACCGCTGCCGGCCGCTAGCACTCCCTGCCCTCTCCAAGCCGGGACCGCAGCCAGCCAATGATCGCCTGCACAGCGCGCGAGAGGAGAAGGGAGAGGGCTGAGGGCTGTCCTGCTGGCAGCATGGCCCCGATCCCCTTGCGCTGCAGCAGCGTCGACGACTCCCCCCTCCTGCACCAACTACTGCTGCTCCTGTTTGAAGCGGCCTGATGAGGTTCGCGGCCGGCTGTAGCGAACCTCGCAGGCCGCTCTCCACATGAAGCACGTTCCCTCTGACGCGATCGCGTCAGAAGGAACATGCTATCATATGGAGAGCGGCCTGCGAGGTTCAATACAGCCGCCCATGAACCTAAGCAGGCCGCTTTGAGCAGGAACAGGAGCGGCAGCGGCGGCAGGAAACATGGATGCATTGAGGAAGGTAAGAACGGGAGGGGAAGCCAAAAAAGAAAGGCCCTGGAGCAGCCAGAAAAGGGAGCTGTTTTGGTGGGAGGGTTGTGCTGAGTGCACGAAGCAGGCAGGCAGCCATTGCACAACAGGGGGAGAGGCAAAGGGGGCTGCTTTGGGGGGATGGTTGTGCTGGGGGCCGACAGCAATCATGGGGGGAACAGAAGAGGGCCATGGAGCAGGCAGGCATGGCACAACAGGGGGCCAGAGGGAGAGCTAAAGGGGGCTGCTTTGGGGGGAGGGGTGTGCTGGGGGCAGACAGCAATCAGGGAGGGGGGAGGAACAGAAGGGGGGCCACGAAGCAGGCAGGCATTGCACA